>NC_091929.1:27850079-27912579 GCF_041260155.1 Ptychodera flava
AGCAAATTGTCTTTGTATGAAGAGACCCTGAAAAAGAATTTCAATGGTATAGAGAACGCACAATAACAACAGCACATGAAAGTCAATAGTTAAAAAAAAGTCCAACTACTAAAGTTTATCTTGTCATCAGATATCTATGACAGAGTGTCTTGGTGACTCTGTATCATCAGAAAATAGTATGCTCGTAGTAGATACCCCTTTCGCATTGCTCAGCAGGATGTTGTTCCCTTCTTGAACATTCCTTCTTGCCATTCGAAGTTCAAGCTCAACAACGAAATCCTGGGCGATATCTTTGGAATCGATGTCTACCATATCATAGATTATATCATACTAGTATATTGATGGCGCGAGTAAAGTCATTTGATTGGTTGAGATGTGAAAAGAACAGTGCTATATTTGCGATTTTGTACGGTTGGCACGCGCACGAGCTTTCGGCAGGAGCGAAAATCCTTTTTTGACGTTCCACGCTAGAAGTTCGAATACACTGTTATGATATAATAGCACTGAACCACACACAGCGATTGTATACAACTCAGTTTTTACTGCTTCACTTCATATATGCAGTCGCTATCGCTCATGTATATATGTCGTGAACTGGTCAAAATCCCGTGGTATACCGTCGCTGGGTGTGTTTTATTGTTTAGCTAACCGATAATGTTTAGTAGCCGGAGAGAGTGAAGTGAAACAGTGTTCCAATTACGACAAATAACATAATTCTCTGTCGCTGGCATTATGAAGGAAATATCGGGGTCACCAAAGAGAGATTTGTTGACCTCCTCACTTGCCTAAAAGGGTAATGGGACAGATCATCTTCACTTTGCAATCAACCTTCGCTAATCCGACACTGTTTAGGTTGCTGGTTTATTTCATGGTATCACTGAACAGACTCGGAGTACCCCAAGTTTGGTTTGACTTTTAAGTTAATCTTGTTGATTCCCAGCACCTATCATCTTCCGTCTCTGACAATTCAGTCACTTTAATTGACTCATCAATGGAGAGTTCTTCCTGTGCACTTACTTTATCTGACAAATTTTAAACTTCAACGTGAGCAGAATGTATATGTCAGGAAAGGATCTTTGGTGGAGTCAGTCCCCGTTTTATAAGCAGCCTGGTCCTCACCAGGTGTACGGGACGTACGGGTAGGGATAATCATTTCACATCCAGGTGTGATCTCAGTTGCCCTTGCCTCCTAACAACTAACCGACACCTGAACGTGACCCTCGCATGACAGTCACATGTAACCTCCTCAATTATGAATGGTCCATCTTTAGTGTGAAAAAGACATTCGAATTTAGACAGAAAGGTCATACCCGAGGGTCGATTATGCTCTGGTGTTGGCACAAAGATGGTGGCAATTGCTCTATGCTTACCAAACCTCCCAGTCATGTCTGCAATACCATGAGCATTCAAAGGTATGCCATGTTTATGTTCCACTGAAGTATTTACAGCTTTTAATTGGAGTTTACTTTGAGAACATATCTACTCAGAGAACTGAGCTGAAATAATTGAATAATTGGATTTGTATCCAGTATAGAAAAGTGTTTGTAGAAAAGTGCTTTTTACCTCATGCAAAAACGTTCTCACGTAAGGCATTGATGTGATAATGCCAACCTATGTTGCGTGGGTTTCCTATTTGACTCTATGAGAATTTATTAATTGCGTTCGGTGTTTATGTACAGCTTAAGACCGTCCAATTCTGTGGGCTAGCCAATACCGGCTAGTTGATTGGCAGCTCGTCCAAACGGCCGTCGTTTCCCAAACTACCATCTTGTGAAGGGCAGTTATTCTTGAAATGACCATTTCGCCCATATCACCAGCAATTTTGAGTAATTGCCATCAATTGCAGATACTGGTACTGTCAACTCATTGGCATGTTTCTGCGATTTTCTTTTTGTTTGCCCACTGTCGGGATCTATTGGCCATTTCCGACCTCTAAAAACTTACCTCACCGATCCTGACCAGAACAATATTGTTACAATTTGCCTATTCATAATGATCACTTTCATATACTTTACGACGTAACTTTGTGTCAGTTAATGCGTTTACAAATAACTATCGCACAGTCTATTAACCCTTTGAGCGCTAAAGTCAATTTTTGTCTCCTCTACAAGATGTACCCCTGTCAACTTTTTTCAGATTTTTGCCAAAATTTTGATAAGAAACTGTAGCTATTACAATTTTATGTCCATTTGATCCAAACTTATCGAAAAAATTACGGAAAAATTCATAAAAATTGGTAAAATGTAGCATTCAAATTTTGGTGGGAAAAAAATACAGCACTCAAAGGTTTAATCACAAAACATTTCGAATATCGTAAACCCAAAGTAATAGGCTCTCTATATCTTGTGCTAAATGTTTTAAATGCAAGCCAGGCAGGCAAGTAAGTTGACGCATAATCAGAAAGTTGATGCCATGTCAACCATCAGAGCCAAACCTATCTTCAAGCATATCACGAAGGGACTTGTATATCAAACTGTTGAGTTTTACATATTATGTAAAAAGTGTATCTGCTGCTACATCTGAAGACATTTGTAAGTACTGAAGGCTGTCCTGGTCATGACATTTGCCAAGTTCGGCACAAACTTTAAAATTTATTTTAACGTCTAACCTGATTTAAGAACCATCATAGCGGTCTGGTTTTGCTAGTGGTTTACTTGGTTCATAAGTCACACACACTCTACCAATAGAGAACATTCTACTCAAAGGCGAGTACTAACTAAATCCGTGAGGTTTAACAGAAGTGATAATGTCTCCGGGTTTTAGAAGTGACCAACTTATAGCAACTACACTCTGCCAGCTTGAAATAGACGTCTATACTACTATCTAACACGATTGGAACTAATTTTGGATAATTGGACGGTGAAGTATGTCGATTTAATCTGCAAATGTAATCTCATATGCTTTTCTTTTTACAGTACACACTTGTTTTTATGAGTAATTTGCGATATTTCAACATTCAGCTATATGGCACCTAACACTTTTGAGAAATTTGCAAAATATGAAAATACAATTATCCCAAATTTGTTCCAATCGTGTTATCTGAAGATATCATCTCACTATCAACATTATTATTCTCTGAGACATCACTGTCAGTATAATCGGCCCAAATGGCACCGAAACCTAACTGCGACAGTGGTGTACTACTGGTAAACCCTTTAAGGTTGATTTTAGAGAGTAAATCTCGTTACCCACAATACCTTGCATAACAATGTGACCTTTTTCTTTTTTATGGTCTGATGGGCGTCTTCCAATTTCTTTCTATGCCATTGAGAATCAAAACTTAGTACCCATTTTTTTATAATTCGTGTTTTCCTTTTCTTTATATGACAGAGATGCCAATTCAGTGATTTTGCTTTTAAAATGTTTGTATGTGATGTTTTATTTCAAGATTTCTAATTGGGTTTAAAGCAACTGCCTATTACAATGATAACATCGTTGAAAGATCATTATTGAAAATCGCGCTTTACATTTTACAAGTGTAACAAGCTTCTCTATACACGGCTTGGGCAATAGCTTAGGTAGACATAATCTGTTTACGCTGACAAGCGAACTGTTCTACTAACATTTTTGAGGCAATAATCTATCATACTTATGAGCCGGCAATAATGTACTTTTGGTGAGGAGAAATTGCTGTTCAGGCTGTTTACGAGAGGTAACCTTGTGCCAAGGTTATCTATGTCTTTCAGCATCTTACAACTCCGTTGGTGGATGTTTGAGGGTCGGGACATCTGGCAGATGAATGAATTTCTTGGCAGTGATCCAATGTTTGATAAATGCCAATGTTTAATTTGTAGGAGAAAATAAAACTAAAGTATCTTGTTGATTTGGCTTACAACAATGCAAGATTTCCTATATCAAAACTTATCTAATCGTACATCTTCAGTGATGTGAAGAATACAAGGCGGGGGCAATCGTCCTAGGTATTGGATAGTAGCGGATTATCAAGGCTGGGAATTGATTTCATGAAACATCCTAAGAGTCTTTGCCTCCGGTGTTGAGCTGAAATGAACCCACATTGAACACTTTAGTATACTGACAGTGAAAACGTTCCGTACAGGTTCAAGGCCAAACGATGAATGTTACTGATGGGACTGAACAGAATTGAATTGTTCCTGAGGATTTAATCAAATTTCGCTGAATAAGGGAAGGTTTTAAAGTGAGATTCAGTACTATAGATACCCTGCATTCACGTGGAATAATATGCCTAACAAGTCACAATAACGAACATTTCTTGATTGAAGTAAATTAATCATAGATAATTTTAGATAGTTTTCTAAACTTGACTTTCATGATGATATATACACAAACATGAACAACCGTGGCCTCTTGAAATTTCCGTTAACGTTGACTGGTGTAGGACTGAGTTATTGTATATTATGTAGACAGTTGTGGCAGCACGGAGGATGTTGACGAGAGGGGTACTGTGTGCGGGTAACAGTCACGTGACCTTAAACTAGTCTTGAAGGTCTCAGCAGACTTCTGTCATGCCATCCACAGCTTTGAAATCGATTTCTAACTCGAATTAATATATCTACCAAACTAATGCAATCTTTGGTATTACACACATTAATGGTGTGAAAATTATTATCCTAAGGCTTGTACAAAATATAAGTTTGTTCAGAAAAAGCCCTATATACAGTCCATATTATATTAATTTATGCAAAGTGCATCAAGATGATGAGTTAATGGTAATCATGCGTGTCCAGACATCTCCAATCACACGTTGAATATGCCTCATTAAAATCAGCATACAACGCATGGTCGGGACAAAGATTTCAATCTTGGGAGTAATACCGTATTTGACCATTGACCGAGCAGTTTTCTCTTCGGAGAACTCGACTACACGAGTGCAAATTATAATAAGTACAAACTACAGCACTTAGTGGATCTGAACGCGTACTTTAGATCCGTCGGCGAAATCGATACATCACAATTTCATTATTTTTGCTTGGTCCAGATGGAGTTCACATTTGTGGACGGTACGAAAGCAAATCACTTCGGGGCACGAGAATAAGGATTCACGGTAAAGCCTTATTAAGAGTTGTCCACCTTAAGGTTAAGGGGTTTTACTGAAAAAAGATATATAAATATTAGAAAATGAAATCATTTCATGACAGTAACGGACATCATGTACCAGTACAAACTGAAATGTCGACGTTCTATGAATGTTCTGTGACAAATGAGAACACTCGAAAATTTAAAGCAATTGTTGGCCTTGGTTACGGCAGCAAAAATAAGATAAGTTATAAAACTACCATAAGAGATGCATGGACGCGATATACAGGTCAGGTCGGAAGAAAATAATTTGAAAACTGTCTCTCCCGTCTTAAAAAGATTAAAGATTGATCTTTATTGCGTACTTTACTAATTGTAAAAAAATCAAAAATCTAGAACAAATCAAATGCCACCATTGCATGTTTGAATCAGAGAAACAAATTTTATGTACTGTCAGCATTAAATGCAGCTGACATGTTAACGCTGTGGGTAACATAAAATTCTGAATTTTCGCGCGACATAAAGTGAGGAAAATTCAACTTTTTCTACAAGTTTGAAAACCAGTTCGTGCAAGCTTTAGACTGGCCGAGAATTAATCAAACATTTTGAGATAATACGAAAAGTATTTCTCCGGGTTGTATTCTGCCTTGAGGTTCAAGCTGCAAGGAAGCTAAACCGTTATGGCTTTGGTGTGTTTGCACGAAGTTCTTCATCGCGAAATCAGCCTTCTCATATGCTACGTTGTGTACTTTTGATCTCAATCCTATGACATTTATTTGACATTTTTGTCATAAAAATTACTTCAGTGTCAGCGCTGTATTTTTTACTAGATCGACACTATAAATTTCACTCGGATAAATTTAGCTGAGATAAAATGTCTGCAGAATGAAAAGGAGTTAGAAAAGGTAATCATTAAATTACATGAACGGAGTCTGTTCAATGGAGTGCTTGTCAACATTTCTAGAATACTCCATATGCTTCTTTGCATACAAGGTTTTAACATTTTTTCATTTCAGTCTCTCTCTCTCTCTCTCTCTCTCTCTCTCTCTCTCTCTCTCTCTCTCTCTCTCTCTCTCTCTCTCTTTCTCTCTGAGAGCCGAGTATTAAACAAACAAACAAGTAGCAACAGCCCCATATCACGTATGTATTTTCACCTCGCAATTTATTCCGAATCTTGAACACTTATTTTCCTCCGGTCAGAACAGCTTTGATAGTCAGAGCGATAAAGTTAACTTCGGTTTCATTTAAGCAAAATGCCGACGCCCTCTGGGAATGTACAACATAAAATTATTTAAACAGTGTTTAGTGCATTTGATCATCGAGACAAGAGCTCTTAGATTGAAGGAGATCTTTATTTTGATCATGAAAGATTCCATGACGATAACAAAGTTCTCTTCTCCGTGAACCCGGAATTAGGGCTTTACGTGTCTCCTTGGGTCGATTAAAGCTATCACCTTATCAATCGAAGAGGTCACTTGTGGCGGGAGAAACGTCATAGCATTTTGATTAACATAAAAGAATGAAAGATTTAACTGAGTAATGACAGTGGGTGACTACATGGATAACTTCTTGCAGGTATTACAAAAAACAGCAACCTTTAGACAAACTCGCGAAAGCTCCGTTATCTTGACATCAAGATGCGGTCAAGTACAATATCTGACCGAACAAGGACAAATGTTTCACATTGAACAATAAAAAATGTTTCTATAATTTGAAACTGACTGTTCGCTCTACGTACTTGCGGATTTACTGTAGCTGTGTCTTTTGTTGTTATTATTATTTTTTCTAGGGTGTGCTGTCTTAAAGTGAAGTGTAGTTTATTGTACTGTAAATTAAAGTAGGATAGTGTAGTGTATTGTACGGTAGTGAAGTGTGGTGTATTGTGGTATGCTCTGTTGCAATGTAGTGTGATGTAGTGTAGTCAATCTCAGAGTAATGTTTTAAAGTTTGGTATGACGAAGTAGTATGGAGCGGTGTAGTCTAGTGCAGTCTAATACAGTGTAGTGTAGTGTAGTGTAGTGTAGTGTAGTGTAGTGTAGTGTAGTGTAGTGTAGTGTAGTGTAGTGTAGTGTAGTGTAGTGTAGTGTAGTGTAGTGTAGTGTAGTGTAGTGTAGTGTAGTGTAGTGTAGTGTAGTGTAGTGTAGTGTAGTGTAGTCTAGTGCAGTGTTATGAAACGTCGATATTGTTGCTTTCTCTGTGTTCTCTTCACTTTTTCAGTGAACAAAATCGGGCGAAGAATTTAATACATGGAATTCAACGGATATTTAGTATTCCAAGGCACAACTTTATTGTAGGCCCTGCGCCTCAGTTACTGGCCCGAAAAAGCGCTACAAAATGAATGACCTCTTGTGACCTTAGTTCATTCAAGATGAAATAAACGCATGCAGCTAATTGCGCAGAGCGAAACTCGCATCAGCATTAAGTCGCCCCGGTAGACACTGCAACCCCCCGGCAAACAGCGTTGATGCGAAATTCCTTAAGTATTGGTATTGCGCTCCAGTTTTCAAGAGTGAAATTGCACCCATCTGACTCCCCTAGGTTGGCGTTGATTTGTCCCATGCTCTTGATTGAGCGTTCATTCTTACACAGAACAGACGAAATAATAACACTAATGACGTCACAATGTGGCCTCTCTAGTCATTAAGATTCTTTAAGAATGGAGCAAGTGGCTGGTTACTTCATTAGGGAAATTTTCATAAGAATATTGAACCTACGTGATGAAACTTAAACATCCGTAGAATGCAAATTCTTAAATGATACTGCTAGATTTAGAATCTGCCCATACCTTTCTAATCACACCAATAATTATTTTCTTCTGACGTAATCAAACATCAACCAACCACTTATCAAACTGCTGTTTAAGAAAATATTCTACCCACGATCCGCTCTCTTCTCTTCCATAACTTGGTCAAATCCTTAATAGAAAAGTTGGTCGGTAATGACGATCGTTGGAGCAAGAAATCGATTCTGAAGCGGGCAAAATCACTCGTTACCGCGCTTTCATCTGAGTCAATCCCATTCAAGGATGTAATTTTATCCGAAATCTCAACAGCAACTTTAGAATATCAAAATCGATTAATAAAAGGGCGAATAAAGAATTCCCTGCATGCGATAACGACCCAACTATATTTTCAGAATCTGTTGAACGAGGACATGTCTTTTCTACTACTATAAATATCAATATTACGATCTAATTAAAAGAAAGCATTTCATTTAATATGACATATAGAAATTTTGAGATGCACGGAAGCAAGGTAGAGATTGTTCACGCTCGTGCCACTCAAATCTCAAGTTTTAATCTAACAAATAAAATAGCTGATCGGCTGTTCCATGCAATTTGACACACCCTGCTTCTCGAGTCAAAGTTTGATATAAGAAGTACTTGAACAACTGATAAATGATATGGTACTTTTGCTGGGCGATGCAAGCTGGCAAATAAAGTGTCGGTATACGACAGACAATAGCTTGGACATAATTGTTTGTAAAGATGCATATCTATCTCTCTATATCGAACTCAGTGACCAGGTAGGTAGGTAGGGAGGGAGGGAGGTAGGGAAGGAGGGAGGTAGGTAGGTAGGTAGGTGGTAGGTAGGTAGCTAGGTAGGTAGCTAGGTAGGTAGGTAGGTGTAGGTAGGTAGATAGATAGATAGATAGATAGATAGATAGATAGATAGATAGATAGATAGATAGATAGATAGATAGATAGATAGATAGATAGATAGATAGATAGATAGATAGATAGATAGATAGATAGATAGATAGATAGTGGGATGGATGAATGAATGGATGGATTGATTTATAGATAGACGGAAAGACAGACAGATAAATAGACAGATAGATAGATGGACCGATCGATATATGAATAGATGGAGTGGATTGATGGATTTATTGATGCCATGGATAGATAGATGAATAATTTGAACAGAGATAAATATTTCATGCGTGTGCGTAAGAGCTAATTTGCTTAAGTATTATATTACATAATACACACATAACATACATACATACATACATACATACATACATACATACATACATACATACATACATACATACATACATGACAACAGTAGCATCGAACGATTATACACAAAGTACTTTCAAAATGGCCTCCTCTTTTTTCATTTCAACAACAACTCATTTGCATGACACGATAACAACATCCCCTCTAGACGAATTAATGCGTTAGATCATTTCTAAAGCCTGGGGGTTTTCACCAACTTGAAATCGATCCGAAGGGATCGCAGGAATGAGTTGATCTATACGAGGCCTTTGTATCTCTATTATTGCGGGTTTTCTCATAGTACTTAAAACTGTTAGCCTCTCGGGTGTAATAATGATGAAAGCCTGAGTGTGGCTGATAATATTGAATCGGTTGGGAAATCGAGGCTAGTGGAATTAATTTGCCCTTTTCGTGTTTTATAGTGCCATACTGTGCCACGAACTGGCATTAAAAATCAACGCTTTACACTTTTCTGAAATGTTGACTTTTAAATCTGTGTCTCAGGTGTTATTTGTGCAAAATATATTCGTGGAGTCATTTGTAATATACGGGATGAAGTGTAGAATAATGTAGTGAAGTGCCGGGTATTGTGGAGAAGTAAAGTATCATGTCTTGTCATTAAATTTAGTTTCATTTAGTGTAATTTAGTGAAGTGTCAAATAGAATAGTGTAACACAGTGAATGTCAGCGCAGGTCCCTGAAGTTCAGTGCAGTGTAGTTTAGTGTCATGTATTATAGTGTTGTGTGCCCTGGTATTGTGTTATGATACATAGTAGTGTAGTGTAGTGTAGTGTAGTGTAGTGTAGTGTAGTGTAGTGTAGTGTAGTGTAGTGTAGTGTAGTGTAGTGTAGTGTAGTGTAGTGTAGTGTAGTGTAGTGTAGTGTAGTGTAGTGTAGTGTAGTGTAGTGTAGTGTAGTGTAGTGTAGTGTAGTGTAGTGTGGTGTAGTGTAGTGTAGTGTAGTGTAGTGTAGTGTAGTGTAGTGTGGTGTAGTGTAGTGTAGTGTAGTGTAGTGTAGTGTAGTGTAGTGTAGTGTAGTGTCGTGTCGTGTAGTGTAGAGTAGTGAAGTGTGGTGTGATGTGGTGTGGTGTAGTGTGGTGTGGTGTGGTGTGGTGTGGTGTGGTGTGGTGTAGTGTGGTGTAGTGTAGTGTAGTGTAGTGTAGTGTAGTGTAGTGTAGTGTAGTGTAGTGTAGTGTAGTGTAGTGTAGTGTAGTAGTGTGGTGTAGTGTAGTATAGTGTGTGTGGTGTAGTGTAGTGTTGTGTAGTCTAGTGCAGTGAAGAAGAGTGAAGTGTAGTATAGTGTAATGTAGTGTAGTGAAGTCTGGTGTAGTGTAGTATTCGTTAATGTAGTGAGTACTTATCAGCACAGGTTAGTGTATTGTGCTGTAATGTGCAATGTCGACTTTAGTAATGTTGAGTAATGTGTTGTGGTATTGTTTAGTGTTATGTGATGTAGTGAAGTGTAATGCAGTCTAGTGCGGCCTCGTGTGGTGTAGTGCCATGAAGTGGAGTGTACTGAATAAATGCAGTGTAGTATTGCTTAGTGCCACAGAATTGTGGTGAGGTCACGGTAAAACTATGTTCTGTACATGGCGCCTTGTGAACGTGTTGTCGCGGTTTATGGTGTTAAAAACAGATAAAGATTTAATTTGAGAAATTGAAGTAAATTGTTTGAAACTGAGGTGAATGGTGCTTCGCAGAAACAGTGTGCTTCGCAGAAAAAGTATCGTACCCAGAACGTGTACAATGCTGCCCATCTCTTGCCATGCGATGTGTCATGGTTTGCTCTTGAACATCATCAGGTTTATTCTGGCTTCTCATGCCCGTCGCCTCAGGGAGTGGGGAGGGGAGAAGGAATGCCGTAACACTAGACGTGATAGGAAATAGCTGTAACTTTTAATAGCATATTTATTACTGTTCTATAGAAACAAATATATTTTTCTTATTCTCCTCCAAATCGTATTTCAAATTAAAAGCACACGTTGCTGGCTATGCCAACACAATGATTGGCATAAAGTATTCGACGCCATTGTGGACAAATGAATCCTGGTCTGGAATACAATTCACTGGTCAACAATGACATCGGGACTTGAGACACCTCAGAGGCAGCGTTGCCAGGGTGAACGCCGGAAATTCCGACGCGATTTGTGGGGAAAACAAGAAATTGTATTGCGTAGACAGAACGGAAATGGCTATCACTAAATTGTGATTTAATATGACATCTCAATATCAACAAGTGTTAAATTGTACGGCATAAGTCACGTGAATGAAACGTGCTCATGGGTGAAATTAGACTCAGTTGTGACTTTTAAGGCAGCGTATGAAAGACCAGTAGGGAGTCCTCGTACGGTAGAAGCATAATGTTTCGAACTGTTTTCCATGTTTGTAATGGAGTGCCGTACTTTTCCGAGGTAAATGAGAAAATTTGTTACATTTGTACAAACTTTGCCTAATTTTATGGAACGTGTATTTGACGAGGACGAATACGTCTGCATTCTTTCGACGTAACGTCATTGTGACAATAAGTTACTCGTTGCTCATAGGCAATGGGCTTGCATTCATTCAAGTGTTAGCGCACTGAGCGCTTTTCTGAGGGTCGGCGCGGCGGAGCAAATGGGTCGAGTTTCGGTGAGACAAGTAGCGTCTGGGAACATACCTGTTCGCTCGGATCGTCCTCGAGAGTGCGTTCAGGGAGTAAATGACAAACGTTACGGTCATTTCGTGCGTTTTCACCGACCTCCCGCGGGAGATTAAAACGTCTCCAATTTTGAGTAACTTGAGAAAATGGCCAAAAGGAAACGAGAAATGGCCGAGAGGAAACGACAGTATATTGAAATATAGATATCATCAGAGTGAGAAGGAAAGCAGATGTAATTTGTGATATTGCGCTTTGTTTTTGTCCTTTCAGTTCATAAATAACCAGGTGCTTATGCCTATTACATTATTCATCACACAAAATGCTGATATTTATGTGAGCAACACTACTTTTTGTGTGCTTAAGACACTGCCGTTTGGTCAGGACTTATTTTCTCTTCGGAATTCAACTTTCTAGAGACAGTATAATGATACACATTTGCATGCTTATTATTCTTCGAACACGGTTCTAGCGAGCGGTGTTCACAACGTACACCGTTGACGGAGCCACGTGATGTACGACAAATGTACCAACAGAACGATCAAAGATGTCAACTGAAGACCATGAATAACTAGTTGAGAGGGACGGTAGCTGTAATTGTTGATGAATTTTGACTGTTTCTTTGTTTTGCATGTCAACTTCAAGTTCTTGTTTTATTACCCAAAGTATCTCGGAAAACTTATTATAGAGCGTGTCAACGCAGTAAATTTCAAGTAAAGTAGGGAATAAGTGTCTTATATGCAGTGCCCTACCAACTGTGCGCTAGCAAAAGAACATCTTGTGGAAAGTACGACGGGTTTACTGTTAAGTGTATCATGTCTGTGAGTTTTAAGATGAAGATTTAACCTCGCTTATATGAAAGCCTCTAGAGAGTGATTTATTGTTGATGTGGCACGGTGGCCACCAGGGTAAATAGCAAATCGTTTTGTTAGATAGGGTCGTGTGTTAAGGTAGATCGCGCCTCGGGGACAGACATTCGGACTCTCAAACTTTTACAATTCTCTTCTGATATACCACATGTGGGGGTTCATTTTAAAGCTCTTGTGAAAGAAAACTTCACTGGCTTACTTTTTCGAAATTCGAAAATTTTTATTTCCTCCATAGAGTTAACACAGGGATGGCGGCCATTTTGAATTTCTAATATCGGTATATCTTGGGTAATTTGTTTCTCTAGTACAAAAATTTGCACGGTGACCCCCAACTTTTATTCTTAATTTTGAAAGAGAATGATTGAAAGATTCCTTGAGGAAAGTTTGAGCAAAAGTTTAAGTCTTTCACTTTCGAGGTGCATATTACCTTAAGACTAGAGTGTAACAGTTGACAGTGTCGCAGTCAGGCACAGTTTAGAGGGTGCACTGTATTGTAGTGTTACAGTAGCGTAGCGTAGCATAGCAAGGTAGAATTTAGTGAGGCATTGTGTAGTGTAGTGTAGTGTAGTGTAGTGTAGTGTAGTGTAGTGTAGTGTAGTGTAGTGTAGTGTAGTGTAGTGTAGTGTAGTGTAGTGTAGTGTAGTGTAGTGTTATGTAGTGTAGTGTAGTGTAGTGTGGTGTGGTGTAGTGTAGTGTAGTGCAGTGTAGTGCAGTGTAGTGCAGAGCAGTGCAGTGTAGTGTAGTGCAGCGCAGTACACTGTAGTATAGTGCAGTGTAGTGCAATGCAGTGTAGTGTTGTGTAGTGTAGTGTAATGTAGAGCAGTGAAGTGCAGCGCAGTGCAGTGTAGTGTAGTGCAGTGTAGTGTAGTGTAGTGTAGTGTAGTGTAGTGTAGTGTAGTGTAGTGTAGTGTAGTGTAGTGTAGTGTAGTATATATGTTTAGTTGAATGTATTCTATTCCATTCTATTCTTTTCTAGTCTAGTCTAGTCTAGTGTGACGTGGTGTAGTGAAGTGCAATATAGTGTAGTGCCGTAATGTTGAATATTGTAGTGTGGTACTTTACTTCAGTGCAGCATGGCTCAGTGTAGAGTAATTCCGAGATGGTTTGTGCGCAAAAGTGTGAGACAGGGAATTGAAATGAATCCTTAATAATGATGGTCAACCTTCAGTATGTATTCACGACATGTTCATTTACGGATTTGTAAATCGTTGCTTATGTGTTTTTCTTATGGTAAATGCATGTATCCTAAACAATACAAGCGGGAGTGTCTTGAGAAGACAAACTATTTATTGGCGCCTAAATTTCCTGATGTAAGATGGACGACAGTACAGCGACACACAGACGGGGACGACAATTAATGGAAATAAATTCATTCGAATACCGTCTGCGCACTTGGTCCCTTCAAACGAGGAAATTCATCTTGCAGCCTGTCACTTGACATGAAGGGCGGGCAAGCTACACCTTCTGAACGTGTTGATCGTGACGGACAAGTAAATAGGATTGAAACGGTGTAACCGGAGATGGAACAAGACGGGCTAAGGTATAATATGACGTAGACATGGCGCGTAAAACATACGCCGATAAGTGCTTTCACACACCACGTGCAGGTTTTGCGCTTGTCACTTGACTTGTCCGTTGCAGCGATCACAGGGACACAACAGAAGCCGGTTTTGCTTTCTTTTTTACAGATGTTCCTATGATAATATATTTATCAATTTAAAAAATATTGAAAGCAATACCGCAGACAAAAATAAATACAAGTCAGCGAAACAACAGGGTATTTCTTACTCCGCATTGTCGAGCAAAATCTGTCTTTCATTTTGTACAGTCTTGTTTCCACACTACTCGTACAACACTAGTAAAAATGAAATACTTGTCCTGAAAAGCTATACCGATGGCAATTAAACTAGCGTTTTAATGATTTACGTATTTTAATAAGTCTTTTGCAGTCCACAGGTATTTGCCGTGGGCGTCACGGGTTCTGAGGGTTGTCGTAAAACTGCGACACAAAACGCGGTAGTACCACTGTACCCAACGAACTACTGCAGATAAAGTTTGTCAAAGTAATCTACATTTAGCTGTTCTTTTTCATCAGAATAATTCAGGTCTCGTGAAAACTTAAGCAGATAATTTGTTGATGAACTGGTGTTCTTTTTTTGCGATGGGTTTTCCTACAATTTTACATTTATGGAAGCATCAATAAAATGCTGTTTATTTAAAAGCAGTTAACTGAATTCGACCGGTGGACGAGAGCGAGGTGTATACCCGACAGCGGTGTACGTGGGTACTTGTACGCGTTTATGATAAGCTTTTATTCAGAAGTGCATTACATTAAGACGAGCAGAATACATATAAACGATAAAACAGCGTCGTAGAAAGACATTATATTTAAATATAAGACTTAGACGAGAAGATAATCGCAAATGTCTCCGATGTACGAGAGTTAATACAGACCGACTGACGGCGAATTTGAGGGTAGCTTGCAGAGTCATCATAACGATTGCTGAAGATTTTACAATGGTTTGACTAACACATAGTTGTACAGTTCTTGCATGACGGGCTACCAGTTCATCTGAGGGTCAAGTATAAAATTTACCCGTTTGACTTTTCAAAGCTAACAATTAGACTCCTGAATGAACATAAATGATTTGCAACACCCTTATGGACCAACTCGTTTTATTTACAGAGCAGCTGTGAAAGAAATAGTCCGGGGTCAATTGTCATTCCGTGTGTTTTGAGTGAAGATTTTTGCCAACCTAGCTCATCGATTTACTTAATGGCCAAGATTTTCAAAAAACATTGTTGGCATTTTTTCTGACAACTCTGAAGGTCATTTCAAGGTCATTTTCTTAAAATCGACAAAAATCGTTAATTCTTAGCCATAAAAAGACTTTATGGCCATTTTGCAACCATATTACCTTTGGAAACATGCATTTTGATGTGAATTATTCCTTACAATCATTAACATTGAGGTTTTTTGAAAAAAAAGGTTATTGTATTAAAAATATATAGAACTACTTTACCAAAGGTCAATTGAAGGTCAGTATGAAATTTCTTTCTAATTTTCGTAGAAATGCCCTCCATATCTTAAAACATCACAATGATTATCTTGTATACAATTTCAGAATCATAAAACTTATACAACATTCTCAGGAAGTCAGATGTCTAACATTTCCTGTCAAAGGTCAATGACTTTTAATGCCATAATCGCTAATCTGAAGAAAGTTTTGTTATAAAAGTAATACGATCACACAGCAACTTCAAAACTTTGATAACTCTGCATGAGTGACTTTCAAAATAACAGAAGATTTTCATGCTTAAGTTGTTAATCATTATCAAAACCATCAACAAAAGTGTCACTTATAGGAGGTGAACAGTTCGGACAATAATTTTCATCAGCCTCACAGTGACACATTTCCGTACATGTGGTGTCATTGCATTCGTCTTGCAAGAGCAGATATTTGTTTTGTATATATTTTGTTTACAAGAATATCTGATCAAATGCACAACAGCTTCAGGGAAAGGAGGAAGCATGCTTACTATGGATATGAATGTGTTTTCCTCCACCTTCCATTGTTAGTCTGCTGGAGGTGGCAAGTCGGGTTAGGCAATGATATCATTTTCCATATCATTGTTTGATAATGGGCTCTGATCATGAGAATTGCTTGGGTAAGACTGCCTTTGGTTGGTGTACTTCTTGAAAATGATATTGCTTTTCTCAAAATTTTGGCAGCGTTGAACAGTACTCTAACATTTTCCTCTGTACTTTAAAAAATTTCCTCAACAACTCCCTGTATTGCAGCATCTTTAGTAGCATTTAGCAAAGCCAATTCTGGTTCACTGTACATGTGTCGTACAGATTTTCCATATTCCAATCTTTTATGTGATCAGTTATAGTTTTCTTTAATTTCCTATTTCCAATTGATGGGTTCACAATTCCATGTTCCTTACGTATTGCCAAATATGAGTCATGTACTTCACCCGGGTTAAAAACTGAACCTTCAGCTAAAGAATTTTCCAACAAGGAAACAATTGATATCTGCAGCAAGCATGGTGGTATTTATCATAACCGACATTTGCAGATCCAGTCTCACACAATGGGTCTGCATTTGTGTTTAAATTTCGCAATACATTTTCAATGTTTTCGGTCCAACATCTTTTGTGATTGATATTTAATGTCAATGGCTCTAGCATCCTTTTGATCTTTTGCACCACTGAGTCTGACTTTTAACAAGTCTGATTTTCCTTGGTATACTGCTCTTTGTGTTTTTTCCCAAGCATTGAATGAAGAAACCTCATGGAGAGGACCAAAAGAAAAACTATAGTGTTGACAGAAAAAAACACAAGCTTTTGTCGTATGTACTAGCTGATGATCTAGTGAAAGTAGCTTCAGGTTCAGATGAACCAGCACTTTACATGGAAGATGAGGGTGAAGTTGATGTACAGGGTCGTCCACGAGCTAAACCTATAAATACAGAGCTATCAACTTGCTCTAACGCTTTTTCATAGCGCAATTTTGCTCACTGGAGTAGACCTTTATGGCAAGTATTTGCAAAGCATTCCCTATATGCCAGCTAGCACCACAATCTCGAAGGGAAGAAGAATCATCATCCTTGAGTCTTGAACATTATTGGAAAGACATCATCACAAAATTCACCTCTCTGGTGAACAAACTCCAGCACTGTGTCATATGCAGTGGGATATGTGACACAAGCTCACCACTTGCTTCCTGACATATCAGGCATAACGTCCTCTTTTCGGAGGAATGAAATGCTTTTTTACTGAAAGTTTTGACGAAGTTATTTGCATGTAATGTCAGTTATGTGAAATATGTATATGTGAAATGCAGCCACAAAATTTCAAGAGTCCGTGACAATAAAATATCGAGTAAATAGCCTGTGGATAACGGTTTCTGAGAAGCTACTAACACCGTATATGACTAATCTCGTCGTTTTTAACCCTAAATAATCTACGGACTTCCAGTGTCTCACACAATAAAGGTTCAACCCATTGTTCATGAATCATTTTTCGTGCTCAGTATCAATATTTTAACAATGGGTGTCTTGGTTAGTACAACATTGTGCGTACTGGAGTTGATTTTCAAAAGCGACATTTAATAGCCTATATTTCTCAGCGCAGAGGCTTAGTTTTGATAAATGGCTTCTGCATGTAGCCTATGATTAGCAACAAGTCTCTAATCCCTGCTATTGTTAGGAAAAAGTACAAATCGTTTTATATGACTTGGAGAGAAATGCGAGGAAAAGGGATGACTTTCTCTCACTACAAACAGAGAGTACACACTGCTAGCTGCACAGCAATCCTGTCCACACTAGTGAAATTTTGCACATAGGTCAGGAATTTACAACCTACCAGAGTTGGTAATACTGCGGATGGCTTACGCCGAGATGCAGGGAAATTTATGATGTAGTTGTCAAGCAGAGTGCATGTCAGAAACCGATCCGTGTCATTATTTGACACAGTGCATGGGAAACGATGTACAACTGCAAGACAAGCAAATCCTTGTAATTGCATATAAATTCATATAAAATGGTAAAAAAACAAAAACAATAAGGTTTTTAAATCTTTTATGAGCTGTGAAGTTCCCTTCCATCACTGAAGGTATTATAAAGTAATTTGGTCAATGAGTATAGCCATTTTGTACGCACTACAATGCTTAATCAATGGAATTTGTGGAGTAACGAATGACCTTGAATTTGACCTTGACAAAGTCGAAAGAAAAAATGCCAACAATGTTTTTTGGACTCTCCAGATATTAAGGAACAAAATGATATATGTTGACAAGAGTCTTCACGAAATTCACACGGAAGCCAAAATCATGACAAGTGACCCCGGACTAAAAAGACAAAGGCGCATATCTGTAGTGTCCTTTTGATCTCATTCAGTTTCAGTAAGAGAGAGATATATTATTAAGGTCCCATGCACCTCGAAAGTGAAAGTGAAAGACTTTCATCCATTTTCTTACCAAATCAGCAACAGAAATCGGGGTCACCGTGCAAAGTTTGGAACTAGCGAAACAAATTACCCAACATTTCGCGATATTTGAAATTTAAAATGGCCGCCATTCCTGTGTTACTTCTAAGGGGGATAAATTGAATGTTGGATTTTCGAAAAAATAAGCTGAAAGGTTTTTCTTTTTACAAGAGCTTTAAAATGAGCCCCCACAATAGGCGAGCGGCAGACTCACCTATTTTTCACACTTAATGTACCCACCTTACATACGGCCACATCATACGTCATTTGAAAGCTTATTATCTCTACTTCAAGAAAATTGACGATGTGGAGCTGCCAAGTAGGGCCATATCCCCCTAATTTGCATAATTCACACGGGTATCCAATTTGCATAAATGTGATATAAAATTAGAAATGTCATTGTTAACTACTCTAAACATACTTTTAAACTATCGAGTGATATATGAAATGAAAGGTATTTGCATGTAGAATACAACATGGATATCCAAAGAGATATTTAAATTGATTTCACTGAAAAATTTCCATATTTATTGTGAAAAAAATATTTTCCCCTTTTGAATAACAATATTTTAAAATTTTAACACATGCAGACACATCATACAGCCACATCATACGTCATTTGAAAGCTTCTTATCTCTACTTTATGAAAATGGACAATGTTGAGCTGTCAAGTAGGGCCATATGCCCCTAATTTGCATAATTTACACGGGTACCCAATTTGCATAAATGCAATGTAAAATCAGAAATTTACTGTTAACTACTCTAAACATACTTTTAAACTATCGAGTGATATATCAAATGAAAGGTATTTGCATGTAGAATACAACTTTGATATCCAAAGACATATTTAAATTGATTTCACTGAAATATTTTCATATTTATATTGAAAAAATATTTTCCCCTTTTGAATAACAGTATTTAAAAAAATTTAATACATACAGCCACATCATACAGCCACACCATACGTCATTGGAAAGCTTATTATCTCTACTTCAAGAAAATTGACAATGTTCATCTGTCATGTACGGTCGTAGCTCCTAATTTGCATAATTCACAGTGGTACGCAAATTACAGAAATGTGATATAAAATTAGGAATTTATTAACTACTCTAAGCATACTTTAAACTATCGAGTGATATATCAAATGAAAGGTATTTGCATGTAGAATACAAAATAGATACCCAAGAGATATTAAAATGATTATATTGAATTTTTTCATGATTATATCGAAAAATATATTTCCCCTTTTGAATAACGATATTTTAATAATTTTAACACATATAACTACATCATACAGCCACATTATACGTCACTTGAAAGCCATTACCTCTGCTTTACGAAAATTGACGATATGCAGCTGCAAAATAGAACCGTAACTCTTTAATTTGCATAATGCACACGGGTACCTAATTTGCATGGGTCCGATATAAAATTATAAAAAAATCCATGTTATGTACTCTTTACTTGCTTTTAAACTATCGAATGATATATCGAATGAAAGGTATTGGCATATAGAATAGAACTATGAATTCCAAACACGTTTCTAAAATATTCTTATTGAATATTTTTACTTAAATCGCGAATATCTTGACTTATTTTTAATATTCATAAAATTGTGCAGTAAATACGAATAATGCCCACATTATGCAAAATAAGAATAAAATATATACAATATAAGAATAATTCAGTAACACAAAGAACAAATATCGCTCTGACTGAGATTCAGAGACAATGTATGATTTTCATTGGAACCCAACACGAGCTTAATAAATTCATATCAAACATAAAAAAATGCATCCTACTCTGAAATTTTCGAAAGCTCTTCTCAAAAAATCACATCTTTATACCTCATTATCTGTGAAGGTCATCTGTGCAACAAATTAACATTCTCGACTTTCGAACACACACAAAACCAACAGATACCAGATTCCAGTTAATGCAATCAAACGGCAACATTACGATACATTAGAACAATTATGCCACAACAATACGGTACAAAATACAAGATTTTTTCGAGATAAAAGTAATGAAGTAAAAATAAAAATTAAAAGGAATTTTAGATCTTGTTTGATTATTACTAACTTTAGAACAATCGTATGACATTTAATTGTTATTCGATTTTCATTGAATTGCCTTCGAAACCTTGGAATCGCAAAAAGTAAAAGGGAACCAAAATATTTTCAGGTCCCCTTTAGGCAGATCAAAACTTTCAAGTGCTCCTCTACTATCCCTCAAAATTTCGATTCCACCCCGAATTCCTCCGCCCCTCACCACCATTATTTGTGAACGTAGCCTAATCACATACATATGAAACAGAAATATAAGCGTTACACCTATGCCAAACAAAACCTACAAAAGCTCGATCTCCGATTCACATGAGCATACACAAACACAACAGACCGAAACGGTAGACATTCTAGCTTCCTTACTTGAACAAACTTAACTTCAGTGAAACAACGTGGCCAAGTAGTGCACACTTTTCACCAACCGAAAATGAATTTTAAGCGACTGAGAAGACAACTCTATTCTCGAAAGGTAGCATCAAAGGATCGCAGTGTAGTGTCACAGTAGTCTCTCCAGTGCGGATTTAGGGCAGGATACGTAGATTAGGGGTACGTCTCGCAAAGGTAAATCAACACTTTACACAAAACAGCCAAACATAACATACACAAAATTCAAACAACTATAAGATATGAACGATGTGTGGAGTTGCTTTCTTTTATTACATGTCACCAGTTGTGTCTGCTGTCAAATTAATCTTCCATGCACAAGGCAGCTATAACTGTGGCAACCCTTTTACTCATGACAAAACTGTTTAAGAAGAGGATGATGAATTTGTAGAATTACTAGATGTACTGGAAATGCATGACACTGTATCGCCATGAATGACTTGGATCATGAATCATGCCATAACTTTGACTACAGCTTACTCTCACACATTGTTTCGGCTACATAGTTACTTTTCAACAACTATAATATTGTCGTTTATGGGGATCTTTCTGTATGTTTGGATTTAATAGTAATATTATATTATATAATATATATATATATATATATATATATATATATATATATATATATATATATATATATATTATATATATATATATATATATATATATATATATATATATATATATATATATATATATATATATATTAGTGCTGTTGCCTTGGTTACAACAGTACAAGAAAATGTTGGTATACTTGAGTGACATTAAAAGGTTTTCATATGCTGTGAATGGGTATATTATACTCCATACAAAGGGCATGTTTGGAGAAACACTCTCTGACTTATAAAAACAAGACATCGGTATCGGATAATAATGCAGACAAGAAGAGCTATTCATATGTTTTGAAATATACATTAAACAAACAAAATATTCATTTCCAGACCTCATTTCAGCTGTTTGTTCTCCGTGTTCTAGGCACTTTTTGCACATCATAATGCATGTGGTTGCATTGATACTGCTGTTAAAATTTTTAAAGTACCGTTATTCAAAAGGGGAAAATTACTTTTTTCACTACAAATATGAAAATATTTCAGTAAAACCACTTTGTATATCTCTTTGGATGTCAATTTTATTTTTGACATGCAAATACTTTTCATTTGATACATCACTCACATCTCGATATGTTTAGAATTATGTTTAGATAGTTAATGAATATTCTAATTTTACATTGCATTTATACCTATTGCTTACCTGTGTAAATTATGCAAATTTAGGGATAGGGCCTTACTTGATAGTTCAACATTGTCAATTTTCTTGAATTAGAGATAATAAGCTTTAAAATGACGTATGATATGGCTGTATGATGTGGCTGTATATGATGAAATATTTATAATATTGTTATTCAAAAGGGGCATATATTTTTTCAATATAAATATGAAAATATTTCAGTGACACCAATTTAAATATCTCTTTCGATATCCATTTCGTATTCTACATGCAAATACCTTTCATTTGATATATCATTCGATAGTTTAAAAGTATGTTTAGAGTAGTGAACAATGAATTAGTAATTTTATATTGCATTTTTGCGAATTGGTTACCCTTGTAAATTATGCAAATTAGGGGCTATGGCCGTACTTGACAGTTCAACATTGTCAATTTTCTTGAAGTAGAGATAATAAGCTTTCAAATGTTGTATGATGTAGCTGTATGTTGTAGCTGTATGTGTTAACATTTTTAAAATATTGTTATTAAAGAGAGGAAAATATTATTTTCAATATAAATATGAAAATATTTCAGTGAAATCAATTGAAATATGTCTTTGGATATCAAGGTTGTATTCTACATGCAAATACCTTTTATTTGATATATCACTCGATAGTTTAAAAGTATGTTTACAATAGTTAAACAGTGAATTTTATAATTTTATATTGCACTTATCGAAATTGGATACCCGTGTGAATTATGCAAATTAGGGGGTATGGCCCTACTTGGCAGCTCCACATCGTCAATATTCTTAAAGTATAGATAATAAGCTTTCAAATGGCGTATGATGTGGCCGTATGTAAGGTGGGTACATTAAACTCCTAAAATAAGGCCCTTTTTGTGGATTTGCCGCTCGCCTACAAGTGGTGGGTCAGAAAAGAACCAGCAATTTGAGAGTCCGATTATCTGTCCCCGAGGCGCCTTCTACCCTGACACCAACAACCTAAAAGCGAATCAAATATTGTGGACGTGCCCTTTCATATGCTGCATCTTAACTATAGAACTTATCACCACAAGATGTCAAATCTAGATTATCTGCGAGCTCCCAAACTTTAAAACAGAAAATTTAAAACGCATCACTTCGACCGAGCATACAGTCTAGCTCAAGGCATTGAAGTGGCACTCTAGAGAAAATATTTAATTTTGGACGGGCTCGACAAATTAAAAATCTTGCTGATTCATAGAGATAGATAAATAGGTAGGTAAGTCGGCAGAGGTAGAAGGACGGAGAGAGAGAGAGAGAGAGAGAGAGAGAGAGAGAGAGAGAGAGAGAGAGAGAGACTGTCCGTTCGGTTTGTACATGGTTACCGTATCGCTTTATAATTCATGGGCGACTTGAATGATGGAGCGTTCGGTCTCACCAACTTAAGAAAAAGTGAGATTCCTCATCATTTTTCTCACAGGAGGAAATAACACATTTACAGTCATCGATCTTGCCCCTTGTACTCAATTGTTGCCATGTCATGACTGTTTTATTCTCCTGCACATTAATGTTATTAATCTAATGCCTTTTTTCACCTTTTGTCAACAATCTACACCGCCACTTATTTACAGGCTACTATGAGAGACTTGTATGACGCAGTGAGGTTGTAAATCGCACCTGCCATGTGTAATGTTTTGATTTCACTGTTGCAACGCAGCATTACTTTTTCAAGGCCAAGTATCTGTGACGTTTTCGTCAACGGTTTTTTGTTTTTAATGTCAGCCACAGTTTCTTGTTCTACTACGCCAAAACGTGTTGAGACACACAGCATTCAGCTTGTCAACTCAGCCATATGTGTACACTGCAATGTCATTGTAGACAAGAGAATTCTGGTGAAAACTTGCATTCAAATGTACTTGAAAACGGTGCATTTTACACGTGTACACGCTGTACTGACAAGATAGTAGATGCTCCCACATGCTTTAAAGTAGAACAAAAACTAAATATTGACATACAAAACGACATTAGAGAAAAGGTCTTCTCACGTTACAGCTACCGGCCCTTAAATTTTCCTTCCTTTTCTTTCTGGCGCGCTGGCTGAGTTCTGCGTTTGTCTGTGTGTCTACCTTTAACGTGTCGTCAACACTAAAATTCCAAGCATAGTGAATTGGCAAGTGGTAAAAGGGCTTCACCAACAATAACTACCGCACTGTTACTTTGTCGAAAAAGACAGAAAACGGCGTCGTTATCATTGAATACACATAGAACAGTTCTCATTTACAATTATTTTCATGAGCGATAAACATTTTGATCGCCATTGGTGATGTTTGGTGACGCCAAAGTGAACGTCATGTCGTGGAGCACTCTCGTAGATGAACTCGAACGACCTGCAATCATTGTCCATGAACCGACCATAAAATTTGATACGAAGCGGAAGGGCAAAATCAAAGCTTCTCGATAAAAATTAATTACACTTTGTCGCCGGTATCACTTAAGCACAAAGAAATAATGGACTATCTATTAATGTTGTAAACTTTTACAAGCATTCAGATATAGGTATATATTTGCATGTTAACGGTTTTAACTCTTGAAATTAGGGGAACCACACTTTCTCAATTAATCCCAAAACAGCAAAACAAATCTGTCGGCAAATCTAGATAATGGTCATCAACATTAAGGGGAAATTCATTGATTCTTCATATTTGAAAAAAACAGACCTAACAATAATGGTGGGAACATAAAGCTTTGTCATCAAAATCAGATTGCCTGAACTTTTCCCCTAAATTACATGATATCTCTAGGGCGCCATCAACCCCATTTATAGGTTTTCTTTTGTCTTACTGATATCGACCATTTCCACTCAGAATTATGTTGAGTAGCTTCGTAAATAATGGACTCATAGCCATCGCGCCCTCTACAGTTCTTAAAGAGAGACGTT
The DNA here is from genome assembly GCF_041260155.1 of Ptychodera flava. Lineage (NCBI taxonomy): Eukaryota > Metazoa > Hemichordata > Enteropneusta > Ptychoderidae > Ptychodera > Ptychodera flava. The sequence continues at coordinate 27,875,151 of NC_091929.1, forward strand.
CGGGAGATGTTTGTGAACAGAATATGAAGTATTTTGAACGTATGAGGGCGTTGTAAATATTTCACCTAGTTTATACACATAACGTCATGGAATGCATTGAAAACTGCAGTCTCGTCCGTGGCTATTACAACAAAAAATTATCATATCTTCGAAAAAAAGTATTTGAAATAAGTCACTTGAGGGAGAATCAAGATTCCACTGAGACTGTGTTTTTTATAGGCTAACTATACTTTGCTGTGTGCTTATGTTGACTTACCGTGAAACATGCTGAGTCAATTGAGTTTTCGTCGCCTTGGCTTTGTGAAAGTCAAAATGTGATTTTTTCCCCATAGAGTTATCACAGATATAGAGGCCTTTTTATCTTTAAGTCTCTGTAAAATTTCTGTGACATTTAATCTGATAACAAAATTTACACTACGACCCCTGCGTTTTACTCTTGATCATGAAAGTGTACGTTGAAAGTTTCATTGTGGAAAAAAATGTGTAAACGCTTAAAACTTCCTGTGTTGGGGCGAGTACTGCCTTCATGTTAGCCAGAATCACGCTCAAGGTGAAGTGCGACGAATTCGGACGCGCGCACGCTTTAGAACGTTTCCGCAGATTTAACTCCAGCCTGCCGCAAATGGGTTATTTTGTTGCGCATGTATTTAACATCACCTGTCATTGTTGAAATTGCGCTTTTACCTAATTTTTTGACCCAGTCTCTTAGAAATACATGTGACCTATAACCTTGTCATATTTTGACCCCCTAGGAAGCTGGTTTTTATTCAATATGAGCGACAAAATTAACATTTCTCTCCCATTTACATGGCGCATATTACCCATTCACCTGGAGATATTGTAAAAAGTAGCGTGGTGACACCCTTTTATTAAAAGTGTAAACAAAATGGTATTATGTCAGGATTTTATTCGCCAAGTTTGGTCAAAATGACACCATTCAGAGCGACAGGAAAAAAGTTCGAAAATTATGTAGTGATATAATTTCGATATCGTCATTTTGTAATCGATACTTATGCTAAAATTTCTTTACAAACATCATGAAAACTATACATTCGATAGATATGGATCTTAAGTCTTGGTATTTATTAAAATTAACTCATTTGCTAAGCGTTTTATAATTGCTTTCTTTAGTTTAAGTGAATTATATCATTTTTATTTATTTCTAACGACGCCATTTTAACGTCCGTTTCCATGGAAATGAGCGTCGTGACCCCCATTTTTATTTTATTTTTGCACTTGCACAACTTCCAAGAATATTTGTGCAAAGTTTCAGAAAATGACACCACAACTTAATTTTGACGTAATTCGTAGTACTTCACCTTAAGTCCCGAGATCTTCCATCTAATGTGAAATTAGGAGAACGTGCATAGCAAAATCTTCCAACATCCCAAAGGGGTGTGCGTCGATTATTTGGATTTTGAATAGAATTACCCGTTAACAATCCGAGCATTAGTGCCGCAATCAAACTCTCATAAACATGAACGAGATTACAGCTAAACGTGAAACGACGAGATAGCAGCGGGAAAGGGATGTAGTATTGTTATGGTGGTGGTGACGATGACGAAGAGTAGGAGGAGGAGGATGCTGCTGCTGCTGATGATGGTGATAATGATGATGGAGATGATGATGATGATGATGATGATGCTGATGATGATAATGATGATGATGATGTTGATGATGATGATGCTGCTGCTGATGATGATGATCATGATGATGGTGGTGGTTATGATGATGTTGATGATTATGATGATGATGATGATGATGATGATGATGATGATGATGATGAAGGTTTGGATGGTACCAGGGATTGAGAACTGTCGTGTTAAGATAGAACAATATCGGAAAGTAAAAAATTGGTTAGGCTATCTCAGTATAATAAAGACTTATACAGCAGTTCGTTAGTAGTCTTTAAGTATGCCCTAAAAATGTAATTTTATCTTTAAGCAGCGATTTAAATCACTCAAATATACTTCTAAGACCTGATATTGCAGTTTTCACGTTTTCACTGATATGCCTGCTACTGAAAACATCCCTTTTTATTGAACGACAGGATCAGAAAGACATGCATGTATTTATGTGTGAAATAAAAAACTGATTAATATTTGTTATACTGGGAAGAAAAGGGTTACGTCACCAAGATATTAATTTTAGTCACAAAAGCAGCTAAGAAAGTGGGCCAACTTATGTTCAAAATATTGTTATTGCAAAGATATGCAGAACGATTGCTACCTAATAACGTGTCCCCTTTGCAAGCGTGCTAAAAAACTTTTATAATATGGCATAAATTCTGTCGTCCATTGTCTTGCTTCAATGACCCGTCCGTCCGTCAATTTTTCCATACATTCTTTCTGTTGCATGCTTAGTATCTGTTTTCCTTGGAATTACTGAGATTTGTTGAAATGACGAACAGCGCCGCTAACGACTGACTTTGAAAAATCTCTGTATAAATGCTGAGTCGAGATTGCAATGAATACGGCCGCAATGGGCGTTATTAAACGTCGTGAAATGTCGAAATCAATGTTACACATCAAAAGGCTTACGCTTGTATCTTACGTTATACATTACTGTGAAATGCTTGGCGGGGCAGAATTTGCTATGACAATCACAAATCGTCTTACGTACATTTCTCCCAGGCAGCGATTTTACTTCTTGGGCCTTGGTTTGTTAAGTTAAAATTGAATTGTTCGCCCGGTGCTGTATTTGTAGAGTTATTTTAACCCAGCCACATATGTTCTTTGATCATGAGAGATATGGTATCTGCTTGATTTGAGTTTATATATTAAATTTCACAATCGAACATTTTGTATTGGGATTAAGTGTATTCAATCAGCTAATTGTCGCATTAAGCGCAGCCAATAAATTGTGATTGTAAATGTTTGCAACTAATCACGGATTATCATATCTTGACAAAAATTCACATGATATCGATTTGTGAGAATATTGTCATATCTCTTTTTTAGGCAGATTCACTGAATGGGATAGAAGTTCCTAATGTGAACAAGGAAACGGTTAAAGGTATACAGCCATCTGTAATCTAAATATGCCCATATATGGTCAAAGGGGCGTTCCTTGTATTCAAAATGTCCATGTGAGGGCGCTGTCTTTAGAAAGCGGCCACCCGCTTAAAATCTGGGATTGGTTAGATTTTTCTCTTTCATGGTAACTGGAAAAATTTGAATAGGTGACAGTATACCTTTAAACCAAAGTTAAGTATTGAACAGATCTTATACATCAAGATTCTGTATATTCTCCAAAGTCTATAGAAATGTTATCAGGACTAAAATGAAGGAACATGTTAAAATAGTTTTTGCCCTTGTGACAACGACAATATTGGACTTTCTCCAAACGTTAAATGACGTTTATTTTGTACATGTGTGTTAATGAACATAAAATTCGCACGCCTTGTTTTTAAAAAATGCATAACATACTATTCACCGTTCAACGTCACATGTACATGTATAGGCCTAATATGTTTTTTTGAAAAGCTACCTGTCTAGATCCCAAAGTAATGAGAGACCTTTATTTGTACTAACGCAAGCAAAAAATCGTTGTCACATTTCTACTATATGACATTGACCTCCATTCGTTCAAGTTCGGCGTGTGCAAGTTTCTAATTATATTATAGAGAACCCATCGAGTAAGAAAAGTTTGCGCTATTGATTGTAAAAAAGATAAATTCATGATCAGCTGAGAGGAAGACTCTCATTTCTCCATACTTTTCTGCGCTTATCTGATATGTCATATTAGACATTCAGAGGGTTTTGAGGACTTCAATGCTTTCAAATATCTGTCACCTTTCTGTATGCAGAATGTCTTCTTTTAACACGATAGCCATAACTATTCTTCGTATAGTGATATAAACTGGGGGCGGGGAGTGCGGATTACTTACCGACTTACGTCCTTTCGTACTCTCTCGTCACATTTCAGGGACACGGAATGACGAACCACCCCTTTACGACGGAAAATTCTATCAGAATAAGTCGTTGCCGTAATTATATCCCTATACCAATGCCAAAGGAATAATCGAGATAGCTCATGTGACGCCATAAGCGCTACGAGCATTCGGCTGGATAAGCACTGAAGTGGGTTTAATGAATGTCGCCTTGAATTGAAATCCCCTGCAATCAATTGACGACGACCGAGGCTAACATAAATTAATGCAAACTGAATAGGTCGAAAGATTTCAGTTTAGCTGTTATGAAACAGTCTCATCGTTTTGATAGAATCGTTGAACAGATCAAAAAATGTTGATTTTAAACGTGAAAGCGTCCATATATATATATATATATATATATATATATATATATATATATATATATATATATATATATATATATATATATATATATATATATATATATATATATATATAACAGAGTTCGCGTTTACGCAAAAATCGTGCGTATTTACGCATTGAAATTGACTCTCTACGCATTTTTTTCATCGTTATGCGTTTTCTATACGCAAAGGATAACACCGAAAGCACTCCTCACGACTGAGCTTAGGCGACAACCAGACGAAATTTGTTGCAACACATTTCTGTCAATCACTCATTTTGTGTGGAAAGTTTCGGATTCTCTGGGCGTTGTCTGAAAAATCGGCATCGTAGTCCACACGTTATCACATTAGGCACGTTATCATGTCAGCTGTGCCTATGAATTACGTTGCTAATTTTCAGGCGAGCGATAGTTTCTGAAAGTGAGTGATTGACAGAAATGTTGCGACAAATTATATAAATGCCAACCGTGCACGATCATTGCGTCTCGCTGTTCCCAAATTTTGATCAAGCACACATGCAGCATGGCGTCGAAGCAGACAAATCTGTTTTCTTTCAACTTTGCTCTACGAGTCCGTGAAAAAATGATTCATCGGTAGAGCTTGTCGGAATCCCGATAAATTTTGAACACTGCAGAAGTGTCTGGATGGTAACTGGTCGTTCAGGCACCAAGTCGTTTCGGCCCAAGTCGTTTCGGCCTCTCAATTTCCGGCCCAAGTCACTTCGGCACTGCAACCCAAGACGTTTCGGCATCTGTGTTTCGATTTTTTTCAAACTATTCAGTAATTGACTGATCCGTCATATTCGTAAGCGTGACCTTTGCGTTCTGACCAGTACTTTATGTGCATTTTGTGTGAATTTTGTCGTGCTGTTTCGTCACCGCTTTCAAACTTTTACCGTGTCGGCGGCTATTGATATCGACATAGAGAAAGATATATGTTACTCTGTGATATCGATAAACTTGTGTCACTGATTTCAAAATGATACGAAGTTTTTTCTTACGGTCTCTTCCCATGTTCTCACAAAGATTAAAGCATGTACGTGAATGTTAGTTGACACTATACTTTTTAGTACTTTGATTTGTAACATTACGCTCCAGCACTAGTTCCCACAGGTAGCCTTCAGCGGTGCCGAAACGTCTTGGGTTGCAGTGCCGAAACGTTGGACTTGGGGCCTGAAATTCGAAGGCCGAAACGTCTTGGGCCAAAACGACTTGGTGCCGAAACGTCCAGAAACCGTCTGGATAAGCAGCCATAACTCTAACTTTTGGGTTGCCCAATGTGTTTTGACGGTCGCATGTATAACCTTCGCTGTTACGTTTCAACATTGTTCAAGTGTTCGTTAAACTGTTTTCATTAAAATAATGTTACATCGTACAATCCGAATATGTAGTATAGGTTTATTTAACGGCACATGTATTTTGCAGTCAGTTTTTTTCATCAATCGAGTGCGGAAGTGAAATTACGCACTCAAATCCAACCATTACGCAATTTTAGCAGACTAATGCGTATGCCGTACGCGAGGAGAAAAAAGTCACCGCGAACACTGAATATATATATATATATATATATATATATATATATATATATATATATATATATATATATATATATATATATATATATATATATATATCACCACCTACAAATAGCATGGTGTCCCAAACATATCAATTAGAGTGTCACGCGTAGAGCTAAGAATCCTATCACTTCTGTCTGAAGATTGCAGGATGCATGAAACTTAAGTAACAGATATCATTACTTTTTACTTGAAGTAATTTTGTGTTATAATATATATATATATATATATATATATATATATATATATATATATACTACATTAATTTGAGAAACAACTATTGAAAGACACATCAGACTTTCACTTAATACTTCATGTAATGTAGGATTGAAGATGAAATATTTTTATTCCTAAGTTCTAAGAAATTGTTAATGTAATTCTATTACTGTTTTAGCACATATTAGAGATTCTGATAAATAAGAACGCGGTTTTTTTGCACATTGTTATGAGCTTTACAATACAGTTTCTTCAAAGTGGATGTTAGAGATTCGGGCGATATTAAAGCCTAAAATGTTAACCTCATAAACTTATTCAGGTCATTGTACGTCTGACAGCAAACCTTTTAGTGACTCAAACAAATCTACTTGGATGCTGCAAATACAATTTATCAAACGATTTATACTGCTTCCGGGTCTCTGTCCCTCGTGTCCAACTTCATGACAAGAAGCCGTCGAGCGACCGCAAATCACTACAGGGAGAGGTCCGGCGCCGTGGGCGCGCAATAGCCAACGTCATAATGACGTTGGTTGTTGGCAAACACTTGGCACGACTATTAAACACTTGCCCAGTCGTTGGATTATCGGAAGAAAACATAAATTATTTGTTACACCCCGGGCTTCCGATTACCACCATTGCCTGAATATTACGAAAATGTCGGTTCTTACCACAATCCGCTTTTTTATAGGGAACCTTCGCGTTGAGGTACATATGTTCAACATTTTTGTCATAAAAAGCGTCGAATTGACGAGAGCATGTCGTTGTATCTTCGTTGAACTTTAACGATTGACAATGAAAAGGAAAAAAACACATTTTATCAACATATCTTTGATTGAAGACCACAAACTGTACAAAACAATTCATACACAAAAATATTTTTCTTTATTTTTTCGCTTGAATATTTCATACAATGCTATGCATTTAAATTAAATTATCTAGGACCGCATTCGGTTTTCAGTCACGTGTGACATTTTGCTGTCGCATGGCAGTGGTGTTGCGCGGTAAGTAAATCCTCGCCACTAAGCTCCGAAACCTCCCCGATGGTACCGCCCAAGAACGGAAAAGAAAAAAGTTCACAAAAAAACACACACACACTCTTCTCTAGCTCTAGCGGCGCCGCGTATCGTCACGCTGGTGTGAGCAGTATTCGGCAAGTTCCTCCCAGTTACATCCATGGGCGTTACTGCAACATTCCTCTGTCGGACTCGCCCGACGAAACCGCGTCATCCTTTTTTCTGCTCTGTGTCCTGCCAGAAAACTATTGGCTATGGAGTGTTCCACGAACGCTGAGAGAGAGAGAGAGAGAGAGAGAGAGAGAGAGAGAGAGAGAGAGAGAGAGAGAGAGAGAGAGAGAGAGAGAGAGAGAGAGAGAGAGAGTTTCCTTGTTATTCAGGATAGCGAAGCGTGTTCAAGCAGCAAATAACGAGTGTCCATAAAGTTCTTGGTACGTTACATGAGTAAAACAACGCACTCCAGATTTTCAAAATTTCAGACGGTATTTTATAAATGATTACGACGTGATGATGCAAGTAAATAAAATAATGTATGATAGTCACTGATCAATAGACAGAAAACCAGACACCCAGCAGAGTCGCTGTTTATTCTTAGACTATAATATGACATCCTTGCTGTCTTTTAATGTTAGTTTAATGATTAATCGCTTGATTATCAACATAGACCATAGAGAATTTTTCTCGAGGGTATATGATTACAATAAATGATATTCTTATTGTTTCTGTGTTAATGTGTAATCTGTTCAAAACGTCTCAATCCAGTCCCATATCAGTGCAGATACTCGTTGCAAGTGCTCTAGCATGAACAAAAGATGTTATAACAAGAAATCCTTTTGTATGCTCGTTTTCAAAGCAGAATATTGATAGCATTTTGGTTTCAAAAGTTCACCACAAGTGTAAGCCCCTGACTAACGTGGTGTCTCTCTTTCGCTCACAAAAGGAATGGCACTTACAACTGTGTACGCTGTTCGTTTACAAAGCAGCATGTCGATAATAATAATGATGGGTTCGTTTGCCAGACTATCGTGACCACTTGGCCAAATATGGTTTTGGATTCAACGACTGACCACAAGGTTAGCCTCGGGCAAGTTGTCATCACTCTTTTACTGAGACATGAATTTACAATTTTTACTGTGGCAAAACTAAGCTTTACGTGCATGCATGCATACATACACACGTACGTACAACATACATACATACATACATACGTACATACATACATACATACATACATACATACATACATACATACATACATACATACATACATACATACATACATACATACATACATACATACATACATACATACATACATACATACATACATACATACATACATACATACATACATACATACATACAGGCGTTCAATCTAAATTTATGGATTGAAATAAAAAGGTATGACAACAAGTGATCGCCTGTTACTGATAATCGTGACCTTCTGTCGGTTAGCTCTTTGTTCTTCACCCGAGTCAGGGTAATGCGATAAAATGTTCAATGTGTAACACAAATAAGTCATGACAATACTAAATACCCGGTCACTGCTTTAGGCGTGCTCTCCCGTCGATGTTAATCACCGAGCGAGCATGACCCGTGGCGAAATTCTGTTCAACTGTTATATTACTAGACCCATTACCTGCACACAATAACTTTGCAGAGTAACATAATCGTTTTATGCTGATATGTGTCGATGCACACGTCGGGTTTATCCACGCTGTTGCTTGGGACAACCTCGGCAACGCGTCAATATGAGACCAGTCGACTTGTGACCGCTGGGGGCCCCTGCCTGAACAGGAAATTACGAACAGTACACTCAAAAGTCGATGCGAAAAAGCAAACTTTTCTAGATCTGTGTCATTAGATCTGAGATTGATTCGCTGATCATGATATTACAGAGAAGGACAATGCTTGCCTTCGACATGTTTATGGCAGTAATATGTTGCTTGTAATATTAAAGGATAATCGCGTCTTTGCTTTAAAGGCGTTTTTACTTTCATATTGTCAACGATACCAGCGGCAGTTACACTTGACATATAATTATTATGCATGACATTCCGGTTTTTTTGAAGAACAGAGTCAATTATGTATTATGTACACCAATCTGTGTTTGTATCTGCGTGTATTTATGTTTTTCGTTCGACTTTCTCTGATTCGCCATGCCTTGATTGTTCGCGACGTAACAGCTACTCTTCTCAGAGTACGTCATAAGTCACACGATGAGTACAGCCCGTCACCAGCATCAAATTTACTCGTACAGCTCGATGGGAGATCACGCGCCATTCACGTGGCTGGAAGAGCTGTATAGGAGGTGTCGCTGGTCATTAAGCCTAAGTACCCAGCCTCTTATCCTATTGCTCTTGATATGAGTTGTCAGAAGACGCATGCATTCTGCCAACTGAGCTGTGAGAATTATTTTTCTGTTCTGTGTTGAATCAACTGTCGCTAAAATTTGCACTGAAAAAAAACCCGCGATGATGACTGTAGGTAAATTGAAAAACAAAGCGCTGCAACGGCGTGACTTTTAGCGCGAGGGATCGTCGATCATAACGGCCTACACACTAGAAACGCGACCCCTTAATGTGGGTATCAACCCCCTCCCTCCCCCTCAAACCGAAGCTCATTAATGCGAAATTTGTTTGAGAAAATACTGTGTCCTTTATTACATACGGAGAATACCAACCTGTCTTTAATGCACACGTTGTGCAAATCTACACATGTAAATTGATAAACAAACTTTGCGTTTACTTTTTTCAACGTTCCAAGTTGTCTATATTAGTCTTCAACTTATGCTCTTTGTTTTAGGTTGTGTCCCATTTTTTCTCGACGAATGTGGAATGCCGTTACTCACACTAAGTTAAGTCCACACGTTTTAAACCGTACACGAACACGTGTCCCGTATCTCAATTGCGTTCTTTCTTCTCTTCTGCCGAGTTGACTATCTTCCGTTCTGCTTCCTCGTGTTGCAATTAAAATATTCTATTGATTATAGCTTCATGTCGTTTGTCAGATTTTTTGTTACAGCAGCACTCAAGACAAATTGGGGTCTAACCCCCTCCCCCCTCCAACTAAGGAATTAGGTTTCTACTGCGCCAGGTTTTATTATTGCCGGTCCTCTGGAATTCAAAGAACCTTAACCGAATGTTAGCAGCTTATATTTTTACAAACTGATCAATTTTAGAGTCTCTCTCTCTCTCTCTCTCTCTCTCTCTCTCTCTCTCTCTCTCTCTCTCTCTCTCTCTCTCTCTCTCTTGTTCGAGGTCATTGCTCTCACAAGAGGTTAAGGGAGAACAGGCCTTCTGGCTGGGGCAAAAAACAAGATCATGGCCGAGTTCTAATGCAAGAGTACCTTCACCATCCGGCGGAGAGCGCGCACCGGTAACAGCACTTTTTCAGTGCTTATGGGTTGGAATCTAGTGTTTCAGACAGGATGAGAAGTTGGAACATCTTTGTCGTGCTGAGTTCTACCGGCGCTGAGCGGTCGACGGTGTAAAATAACCAAATCTCATCATCGCCGTTACGTGGTACACGGTGTTCAGCCATACTGCGCGCTCCGGGACATGGACGATTTCTTAACCTTTTCCCGTGCGAACAGCAACAAATCGTGCCATCACTTAACATATAAATGCGTGTTTTCTCTCATTTACTAGACACCCAGCTTCGCCACACCGATTGTTCTAGTTATAAAGCTTCGCTACTAATATAATGACTAAAAATTGTAGATTATGGCTGCGTTGATCAAATTTTAGAGGGCAGCATCAACGAAGAAGGCACCTATAAGATAGTAACATAGTCTGACAAAGCACAGACCTAGAATTTCTAGGGTCAACGGATAAAGTTAGCTTTTCACATCATCTGAAAAGCTTGTAGGTTCGCATCGAATACCTTAATACATAAGCTTCAAATTGATTATAACTTTAAAAACGCATTATGTTTTTAAAAGGATTATGTTTTAATTACCATTTGTTCGTTTATTTCTATTAATTCATAATTATCTATCAAACTTCTTAATATATAAACACGCTTTGAAGACACATTCGCTGGATCATTTCCTGAGATATAAATTAACTTACAGCGACCATGTTGGTCGCATGACTAACATAGACGTTAGTATGCAAATATGCCAAATTTGTTAATTCACTTTCCTGAGAAGCTAAGATATTAAGAAAATATCTAGGGACTTGATAAGCCCGTAAACCGACACCGCATGAGTTGAAGGTAAACTTAACCTTGGGGAGACATATTCAGATACATTGCTTTTCTGGTCGACCGCTTGTGGGGAATGATTTTGAAGCTCGTGGAGTAGGAAAAATTTTCACCGTTAAAGATTTGTGAAAAACGAAAATCTACTTTTTCCATAGAGGTAACACCAGGATGGCGGCCATTTTGAATTTCAAATATCTTTAAATGGGATACAAAACTTTGCACGGTGACAGCTAAATTTCATTCTTGATTTAGCAAGAGTATGATTTAAAGTTCCCTCTAGGAAGATTGAGTAAAAGTTTGTCTTTCAGTTTCTAGGCGCTTACTACCTTAAAACATTTATTAAAAATGGTATTAAGTTAAAATATTCAAACAATAAAGTTTAATACGATTATGCTGTGGACAATTACTATTGTATCCAGACCCACACGGCCGGACAAGTGCATGTATTTCACGTTCATGTCTTAAGGTAGAACGCGCCTCGGGGACAGATATTCGGACTCTAAAATTTCTACAATTCTTTTCTGATCTACCACTTGTGGGGGTTCATTTTAAAGCTCTTGGTGTAAGAAAACTTTTCACCGGCTTAGTTTTTCGAAAATCAAAAATTTTATTTCCCCTCATAGAGTTAACACAGGGATGGCGGCCATTTTGTATTTCAAATATTAATAAGCCTTCGGTAATTTGTTTCTCGAGTACCAAAATTTGAACGGCGACCCCCGATTTTTATTCTTGATTTTGAAAGAGAATGGTTCAAAGATTCCTTGAGGAAAGTTTGAGCAAAAGTTTAAGACTTTCACTTTCGAGGCGCGAATTACCTCAAGTGCCAGTATACATAAAAAGCTAGACTGAGAATGGAGTGGACTTGATGTAAATTAATGTACACGCAGCAAAGGAATTTTTTTCAAATGTTCGAAAGTTTTCTCTTCTGTTTCAGTTCGGTTCAAGCTGGCCTTGGTTTTCGTGATTTCCATGCTCAGCGAAGGTTTTTGAATTCTGTCACAACGTTTTGCAATTAACAATTAAACGACTCTTTCAATTTTGAACACAAAGGCGCTGGAGAAAAATCACTGAAGCGACGAGCCCATCGAAAAATAGGAAACACCTTACATAGCTAGTACGAATTACATAACGTCCGTCACCTGTGTAGGTGGCCAACATGGTGGTAGAGATCATAGAGCTCTGCGATAAAATGTGTTGACTTGTGATGGATCGAGTCCTTTACCCCGAGTACTCAACCTGTCGTGCATTATGAAGGCGTAACTGTTATGAATTCGACCCAAAACTCCCAAAACACACCTCCAAACGGAAAGATTTCAACTTTTGCACAGCGCCTTCCTCAGGGACATTTTAAATCACTTCCAACTCATAATCAACAATCAATGTACGTCGATTAGAAAAATTATACACCAAACTTAAACATGTGAAGATTTCTGACAATTAAAATGGCCACTATACCCTGCGGATCAGAAATATCGCATTTTCAAATTTTCACAAAAACAAACAACATTAAAGAAATTCCACATGCTGCAAATGAGTCCCAAAACTCGCGCCAGACGAAGAAGGTATTGTAACAGTAGAGTATCCGGGTATTTGTTCCCGGGGCACATTTTGCCATATAGGCCTAAATAGCTCATAGTGATTTTTGGAATTTGCTTGAGAGTATGTTTCTTGATATTCAAAATGGCTTAAAATTATTGTGGCTTATCAAGATACCGTCAAATTGTGCCTTGTTTTTCAGACAAAAATATCTATACCACGCTCTACATGTCAAGCGTTGACGATAGATATTGTCGAGCCTTATACAATTTTTTTGTGCGAAGAGCTCGTTAGCATCAATCGAGCAAATACTCCAGACCTTTTAACACTCAAAGGGGGTAGTCGTCGGAACTGCGCGTGTGCGATGTTCTTGTTTATATATATATAGATATCATGCACATGAATCATTTGCATATCTATATGCATCACTTCAACATAGCTGCAACTTATAAAGTTTACGATATTCATTGTTAACAAGCATGTTTCAACTTTCACCAATCGCCAACGTACCCTAGATACAGTATTTACATCGGCCGTAGGGGTCCCTGGCAACCTTTGAGCAGAGTGCCGACGACCAGCCCCCTTTAAAGCCGCAATTTTCAATCTCAGTTTCACTGGAGTTCTCCTTCCAGTCAAACCCTTGGCCAGTACGATGTTTGATTTCTATAACATTAATTACACAAACTGATCTCAACCTTTTGGCATCTTTTGCTAATCCTGTAAACAGAGTTTATGCAAGCGTTTGATTGACGGTCAATTCAAATCGCCAACGGCCATTGTTTCCTCACCACCAATGCTCGAATTTTCTAAAAAATCGTCTTCCAGTCGCGTTAGAATTTGAATATAACGAGCGTTCGATAGGCAGCAGCTTCGCGCTGACCGCTAAGCAGTCTGTCTGCATTTTTGGCGCCGGAAAAAAAACTAAAAGTGGCATTTTCTGGAGCGTGTGCCCGCGTGTTGCCTGTTTGGCGTCCACTTACAAAATGAACGCCGCCATAGCTTCGCACCCTTTTAAAGGGAGGCTCCGCCTTTAAAGGGAAACGGTCGTCGGAACTGCGCCTGGGCGAGTTTCTTGTTTACAAACAATGTATTTCGTGCACGATATCTAGATGCACCTCATCATCATAGCTGCAACATTTAAATTATACGATGTAGATTATGACAGACATGTTTTAACTGTCATCAATCACCATCGTACCTGGTTACATTGGTCGTATGGGTCCCATACGACCTTTTGGCGCAGTTCCGACGACTGTATCCTTTTAATTTGCTTTTACTCCAACAGGTTATCTTGCCTCCTGAGATTGTGCCTACATAACTTGACCTTGGCATTGTTGTGTTACTTGTTTTACTTCCCGCGGTTTTTCAATCGAAGTCTAACGATGAATGACTACGCAAAAAACAAACGAGCAAGACAAAACAATTTACAGGCGGGTGTATTAGGGTCTCGCTAGAGTTCGTGCATCTTTCAGAAAAAATGGTTACACAGTGCCTTGTTTTTTGAATATTCTTAATTATTCATAATTATTCATGATTGATGAAGAGTCATTAGCGTTTGATGTAACATATCATTTACATGCCTAGCAAAAAGATCATACCGTTTGGCGGATGATTATAATATTCATTGAAAATGCCGTTTCAAAGAGATCTAGTGATTTTGTATAATATGCAGATAAGTCAAGATATTTTAAAGTTTGACACTGTAGGTTTCATTGCTTAAGTTTCTCAAATATCACGTGACTGAAAATTAACATATCACAAAATTTTCCCCCCACACTATGTCCGAGCTAAAACTCACAACTAGCAGCACTACAGGAAAGCAGAACAAATGAAGGGAACTTACGCGGTTCAGCTCTCTTTTTGTCGCCTGTGGCATATATATCGACCATACAAGCAAAAATAACATAACTATACAAGGAATTTCTACATTTATTATGTGATTCTGTATGCCAAACATTCCTCCAATCGTCTTCCGTCCTGCAAAAAAAAATGAAAATAATCGAATGAGAGACTAGAACGAAAGCACAAATCTATTAACGACTTGGAGCCTGGGGAGGGGGCTCTGTCTATACTGTAAGTTAGTTCTACTTGCTATAAATTGTAATGATAAGAAATTTTAGGTAGAGATCCTGAGTTTTTGATCTCTACGTTGAATTGTCTATAGAATCATAATGGCTCCATAAAAATAATAAAAATACTCAAAAATAATGAATTGTGTATCAAAGGGTATTCGGACTGTGTTTTTTGTGGGGATGGGGAGGGGCTTGGTGGGCTTTACAAAATCGACTTATGACGTCATTATTTGTTTTCTCTGTCGTTTTATTAAATGGCGATATATATGTGTCTATAGTAAGATTAAATTGATATTTGTAGCGCAATTGACTGTCATTTACGCGTATAAGAAGAAAATCCCTAATTTGCATATTACAGTCTTCTCACAATGGTGATCATGGACATGCGCACTAGCTGCATGTGACATAAAGTTGCTGCAAATCTTAGATTTGTTCTTCGCACGACCTATACGGAAATCTAATATTAGGAAGCAAGTAAAGAAAACGTTTTGGGAAAACTTCAATTCATTCTCCTATGTTTTGCCAAAGGTTGTAGCTGGATGGGAAGGTGATAGGTGCCAGCGACAATGGCGTGATGATAAAAATAGACATCTTAAAAAATATCTTAACTCTAAACATCTTCCCAAAATTTGCGCAAAGAAACTTTTCAACTCTTAGCTTTTATAGCCAAGGATTGAAATTTGTACCAGAGTGCTAATTTCGCTTCACAAAGGCAAAGTCGCTAAAGTTTCCCGCAAAATCAAATGCAAAATGCCCGTTATTTTTGTTACTTTTATGTCAAGATGATAAATTTAATAATATTTTGTTGTTCAAAAATACACAGAGAATGATTTTTTCTCAAAGAATATTTAAGATAATAAACGGTGGACAGTTTACTTGGCGTCCTAGACGACCATTCTTGGATCCTCGCATAAAACGACCTTGACCTCCACACCATAGTTTTCCATATACCTACCGAGTTCCGTACTTGAGGATAAGATCCTCCACTGTATCATAATCCTTAGCAGCTTGTCCTGAGCTTATCAAGTTCAATAGTAAGCAACACGATAGCAACGTAACGGGCGCTTTCATTTTCTGAAAGGCAAGAAGCAGAGACGGTGAGGTCAGAGCGTTTATAGCGAGTACGAGTCAACTTGTAGTACTGATCGGTATTAAGGTCGAATGCGCCTCCGGGACAGATATTCGGACTCTCGAATTTTTACAAATTTTTTATTTTTATTATTTTTTTTCTCATGTTATGATTTATGGTGAGTTCATTTTAAAGCCCTCAGTGTAAGATAATTTTTCACCTTCTAAGTTTTTCAAAAATCGAGTATTTACTTTTTGTCCAATAGAGTTAACTCAGAATGCAATAATGGCGGCCATTTTGAATGGATATCGGTAAATGTTAGGTAATTCGTTTCTCCAGTGCCGAACTTTGCACGGCGACCCCTGATTTTCACTCTTGATTTGGTGAGAGAATGGTTGAAAGTTTAATTTGGGAAAGTTTGAGCAAAAATTTAAGCAGTTGAGATGTGGAAAGACGAAGCAAGAAAGGTGGACTGAGACATTGTTGAACAAGTAGACAGACAGACCAGCGTTTTAACGAGCACTGCTACAACTAGACATCATGACAGTCCGTGAGAGAGACTGAGAGATTGAATGTAACACATGAAGACCTGTTAAACTGAAAAAATGGAAGAGTTATACATACATATGCACCGCATAGACACACCGATTCACCGATTTCATCAATTTCGCAAAATCATCACAAAACATCTTTTGAAGGCTGATATACCGATTTTACTTATTTTATACCTTGCCCTAAATTTTGGTTGGGGAAATAGTGCTGTTCGTAACTACCCTCCAACTGGCATGCACGGGAAATATGCCCTCCTACTGAATTTTGATGCCCACTGCCCTCCAGTATCAATGGTCTACCCGCTCCCTACTCCCCACAACAATACAAGCTCTCCACTGCTCTCTCCCCACATTGCCCATTAATTAGTTTTTTAGATTTGCACGCACGCTGAAAAACTGCTCACGAACACCTTTTTGCACCAACGGCTTAGTTTGCGGCAGCTGCCGATTGAGAGGGAAGACCATTCAGAAAGACACAGATTGATGTGCAGACGACAGACAGACAGGGAGACATAACACACATACAGACAAACAGACAAGTAGACTTCCTACAGATAAATAGAAAAGTTACAAATCCAGGGTTGTATTGGCAGAGACAGTCGAATGTTAATTTAGGATACCGTGATGAAATGTCGCACACAGTCATTTACAATAATGTTTATCTCGATTATCCATGTAGGGAGTTATCAGAGAAAGATTTAAATAGCCCTCAGAGTTTATTGATAATTACAATAGAAACATGCGAGATACACGTGCATGTCAACATGTGCTGTCCGCGTGCCCTAAACGTGTGTGTAGTTTGAGTGTGCCTTAATAGATCAACAACAAACTCAAATTTTAGTCAAAACTGACCAAAAACTTCAGTAATAAAGTCAACTGTATGAAATGTAATGATTAAGCTTGGTCACTTTCATTCAGAGGTCACGTGATGTAATTGATGCACCTGTTCCATGTATCTTTGTAGTAACTGCCGGTAGTGCCTTATTTGCAAGACAATAACGCCATTCAGCAATGTTGTAGAAAATATCTGTGTCATTACTGCAGAGACAAAATCACCGTTTTACGGCGTATTTTTTGGCAGTTTAGAGAGAGATCATTACTATTTCACCAATCATGGCTCATCATCAATGGTTTCAATAACGAGTGCCAACTGCAACGGTGAAGTTCGCCAATGTTTGTCGTTGGCTCGTCCGCATAATCCTCGTACTCATCAGAAATTTCGCCATCCTCATTTTTAGCTCATATTTAGTATGAGCTTATATAAATACCAAAGAGAGCTTATATGGTGAGTCGATGGCGTCTGTATGTCTGTATGTATGTCTGTAGGTATGTATGTGCGGATGTATGTCCGTCACACGCAAAGACTCCCATACCGCCAAAGCTACCATCTCAGTATTTGGTGTACAGGTAGATGTAGGGGTTGAGATGTGACGTTGTTCAAATGAACATGTCAGTTTCAAAAATATGCAAATGAGGTAAGTTAAAGGGTAAATCCTGCAAATTAGCAGGAGTGGTGGCAGTAACTGAAACAGCCCACACATCTGAGTAAGAGGTTTTTGACCTTTAACCTATTTGTATGCAGGGTACCTATTATGTGTGGGAGTGGTGGCAGTAACTGAAACAGCTTATTAGTCATTTCCTGTCATTGTTTATGATCTGTGACTTATTAACAGACGTACTCAAACCATGGATGTCTATTTTTGTATATCCATGGTTGAAACATTCTCTGCTATGCATGTTGCTAAAGTTGACCTCCAGTACCTAAAGTTTCAGACCTTATTTACTTTTGTCATTCTTGTTTTATCGGCAGAGACTGTCTAATGTTTATAATTTAGGATACCTCGGTGAAATGTCGCACACAGTCATTAACATATTTTAGGATACCTCGGTGAAATGTCGCACACACACAGTAAGTGAGGCTACCCACAATTCTCCATGATCCGTACACACGGAGATCACTCACTGAACTGAAGCAAATTTCTTCTGTACACAGAACAGCTCGGTCCATATTTCGAAATTCTGGGACCATAGTTTTGATAATCATAATTCTCTAATTTCTCACTGTGAATAATGAGAAGATCAACCCCTTTTCCGCGGAGGAGATAGCAATTTTGTGATTTTGTCAACATAGATTTTTGACAGCCATATGCAATATTTTCAAGGAAACTAAGGGAATAAGTTGCATCTGTGTTGGCAAAAGAAAGGGTATTGATTTTTTTGAATGTTTGTAACAAAGGAAATTTGCATGTCTGACAGGTGGTATGATGAGACCATCTAAGTCGCTGATAACTTTACCCTGACAAGTGTACAATTTTTAGCACCTTCAAATATCGAATTCTTTTTCAATTTACTCCTGAATTTGAAATATGATCGATAATTTTGGACCATAGTTTTAACCAATAATTCTAAAATTAAATTGTAAGTTTCAAATTGTACAGAAATTGATAAAATTGAAGAAGCCTTTAATAAATAATGTCTGAGCACACAAATCAAGGGGAATTGTGGGTAGTCTCACTTACTGTGACACAGTCACTAATAATAATGTTTATCTGAGACTCGCTTATCCATGTAGGGAGTTATCAGAGAAAGATTTATATAGCCCTCAGAGTTTATTGATAATTACGATAAAATCATACGAGATACACGTGCATGTCAACATGTGCTGTCCGCGTGCCCGAAACGTGTGTGTAGTTTGAGTGTGCCTTAATAGATGAACAACAAACTCAAATTTTAGTCAAAAATGACCGGAAACTTCAGTTATAAAGTCAACAATATGAAATGTAGTGATTACGCTTGGTCACTTTTATGCAGAGGTCACGTGATGTAATTGATGCACCTGTTCCATGTATCTTTGTAGTAGCTGCCGGTAGTGCCTTATTTGCAAGACACTCAGCCATTCAGCAATGTTGTAGAAAATATCTTTGTCATTGCTTAGGTTAAGCACGGTCCACTGTTGGTTTAGGGGAAAGATATTCGGGGATAGATACGCGGACTTTCAAAATTTTATCAATTCTCTTCTGATCTACCACTTAAAGCTCGTCATGAAAGAAAAGTTTTAACAGTCTTATTTTTTGAAAATCGAAAATTTTATTTTTCCTTCATAGAGTTAACACGGGAATGGCGGCCATATTGAATTTCAAATATTGGAAAATCTTAGGTAATTTGTTTCTCTAGTACCAAATTTGCACGGTGACCCCTGACTTTTAATTTTTGATCTGGTAAGAGAATGGTCGAACTTTTCATTGGGAAAGTTGTCAGGAAAAGTTAAAGACTTCACGTTCGAGGCGCATACTAAATTTAAAGCAATAATTTTCAGGATTTAGCAAAATCTCCATATAGTTACATATTGGCAGAAGCTTAGATGAAACCCGAAATTCGAATGCACGCGCTTATATGCACATGTATTCGTTGGCATGTAACTGACTTTATCGCTGAAGTTTTCGGCCAGTTTTGACCAAAATAATGTCTGTTTCTCCAGAACTCTGAGTCGGCAAAAGAACGACATTTTAATCCGCAGTACTATATCAATTCAACGAAATCAGTTTTCCGTAATTAGCACGAATTATGCTCTAGAGCATTTTTAATTCATAGTAGACCCCTTTTATGTTTTCCCCAATACATTGAAACTTGACAATAACGAAAGTTATATCAGTATGGCTGATCGCCTTCAAATTAAATTTGACCACTTTTTACCATATCTGAGGATGTTCATAATATAATGATATACCAAGAAATGAATGTATTAAATACACAATCTGTTTCGCAGACTTCAGACGTCAATAATACACATAGCAGCTGAGTAAAAAGAGAAAAAAAATCATTTTTGAACAGAGGGCGGTTTTAGATCAGACTATTTCCAATACAGGTTGAAGAAATGAAAAGGCATCTAACGTTACAGTCTTTGAAAGATAATGCGTTATAGTTCCACCAGGGTACGAGCGGAGGTCTTATAAACAGAAGTTTAAAATTAAACGCAATGAATGTTCATTGCTGTCACCTGATTCCTGTGTTTTCCTGAAATACTGTAAAAACGAATGCAAATAAAGATACACCGGAGGAGAGAAAAAAATGCAACTTACTCGGTGCGATGCAACAGTTCATGAAGAGGCGAGCAAGCTTCGGTGGATTTGCAGTGAACTCTAAATGAAATGACTCCCCGGCTAAGTAAAGATAATATCAGGACCCCCTAACGCATGTAAACTGAGCATATAAAGGGTCAGGGGCCTATGTGACGTACACCAGCTTGTTAAAAATGGCTGCTGAACGTGTTCATTTTCAGTTCAACTTCGCCGTTATTTGTCCTGTATTTTACGTTATGTACTATGGTCAAAGTTCTTTTATATTTCAGTCATCTGCAGAGACAAAATCACCGTTTTACGGCGTATTTTTTGGCATTTTAGAGAGAGATCATTACTACTTCACATACCATGGCTCAACGTCGATGGTTTCAATAACGAGTGCCAACTACAACGGTGAAGTTCGCCAATGTTTGTCGTTGGCTCGTCCGCATAATCCTCGTACTCATCAGAAATTTCGCCACCCTCATTTTTAGCTCATATTTGGTATTTATATAAATACCAAAGAGAGCTTATATGGTGAGTCGATGGCGTCTGTATGTCTGTATGTTTGTATGTATGTGCGTATTTATGTGCGGATGTATGTCCGTCACACGCAAAGGCTCCCATTCGCCAAAGCTACCATCTCAGTATTTGGTGTACAGATAGATGCAGGAGTTGAGATGTGAATTTGTTCAAATGAACATGTCAGTGTCAAAAATATGCAAATTAGGTAAGAAAAAAGGTAAATCCTGCAAATTAGCAGGAGTGGTGGCAGTAACTGAAACAGCCCACACATCTGAGTAAGAGGTTTTTGACCTTTAATCTATTTGTATGCAGGATGCCTATTATGTGTAGGAGTGGTGGCAGTAACTGAAACAGCTTATTAGTCATTTCCTGTCATTGTTTATGAAATGTGACATATTAACAGACCTACTCAAACCTTGGATGTCTATTTTTGTATATCCATGGTTGAAACATTCTCTGCTATGCATGTTGCTAAAGTTGACCTCCAGTACCTAAAGTTTCAGACCTTATTTACTTTTGTCATTCTTGTTTTTCTGGTTTAAATATTTGTTGTTATTTTTCTGGTTGTACTGTGCAGAAATCGTTGTCATAACATCAACGTAGAATTTTCCTGCACTGAACAGATAGAAACAACACTTATTGTTGATCTTTGGTATGTACCAATTCTGATCAAATTTGAGCGACACCGTATAATTGCGGTATTTTTCCTCTTTTCTATCAGTAAGCGCCCGGGAGTTGATAACGTAGGATTTTCTCGATTTGGTGGTGTTTCAAATACGGCTGAGTCACTCTGCTAATATATGCAATGAAAGAGATTTTCTACACCGATACAAACTTTTATCTATTTTTAGGCCACGATCGATATTTTGAGAGGAAAGGTTGGGGTTGTTTATGGCTATAATACTTCTTCGAACATGCGCACTTCGATGTGCGAACACACGTTTCTTTACGTTTCTTTTAAGTATCTATCATTTCGTTATATATTTGCTTATATACCCAGTCATCCATCTTATGAAAAGGTCATTTATCGGATGAGATACCAAACATCTCTACCGATTTCTGAAGGGCACAGAACCGTGTTCAAGTCTCGAACTCACCATCCTTCGACAGCGAGCTCGCCACTCGAGTGGCAGCCCGCGTCACGATTCCACAACCTTCTGATCCACAGTCATCTGTGGTCGGTCTATTCCGCTTGGCGTCTATGCCCCATAGACGTGTGTGCAAATGCTCTACTTCTCAGGCATATATGTACACACGTCTATGGGGGCATAGACGCCCAGCGGAATAGACCGACCACAGGTGACTGTGTTCTGATCGTTAAGTCCGGTACCTTACCCACCGGACTAAGAGGCATCTACTCCATTATGTCTAACATTTGAATGGTGCCCCCGTCCGGGAACTTGTCAGTTTGAATTTACGGAAATCCGTGAATTCGAATGAGCAATACACTTGGAAATACCTTTCGATGCTATAAGGGTCTGATATATTATTATCTGCCTCATAATCGCCCTCTGAAAGGACCCTTCAGTCTCCCTTTATCGGGTACCCCACCACCACCAGTCTACTGCCGCACCCTGTTCACCGTCCATTGCCGAATGTTGGCCTTCGAGCGGCAGAGCACGCTCTCACCAGTATAGCTTGCACTGGTACATCATCGTTTGGATCTGACACTCCAACACAGCGGCACACAACAAAGGTGTCCGTAGGAAACGGTGTTTTCTCGCGCGGTTTTCTCGGCTGGCAGATGGGGCAAGTCGCGTCACCGGTTGGGTCAGTGACCAGGGTTTGAACGAACAGACGATTCTTCAACAATATTCTCGTCATCACCCATTCGCTTACGACAGGCTGTTGTCTACTTAGAGTTTGTCAAGTGACACACCTCTTGACGGTATATCGATGGCTGATCAAGGCGGTACTAATGAAGCGAAATAAATCGGTCACCTCTTTTGATCCGTGAGACCATCCAAGCTATGACGTAAACACAAGATTAGCCCTGTCATCATAGATGCGATCTCATTGTGAATTAACTCTCTCACACTTATGATTCGCTCTCGAACGATTTCACTCTGACATCGTAATTAATTAGCAATATGAAAAGGTCACCTTAATTTCTGACAGTATTCATTTCCGATTGAACAGGAAAACGTACTACTGGAGCACGATTTGGCATTAGCGCTCATCACAGAATCGATAGGCCGTATTGCGTGGAAGACATTGACCCGACGCACATCATTAACAATATCGGATACTAACTGAATGGGTAGACAAATTACAGAGAGAGAGAGAGAGAGAGAGAGAGAGAGAGAGAGAGAGAGAGAGAGAGAGAGAGAGAGAGAGAGAGAGAGAGAGAGAGAGAGAGAGAGAGAGAGAGAGAGAACAGACAGACAGACAGACAGACAGACAGACAGACAGACAGCAGACAGACAGTCAGACAGACAGACAGACAGACAGACAGACAGGCAGGGACAGAGAGATAGAGAATCCAGAGGAGAGAGAGAGAGAGAGAGAGAGAGAGACAGACAGACAGACAGACAGACAGACAGACAGACAGACAGACAGACAGACGGATAGGCAGACACACATACAGGCAGAGACAGAGAGATAGGGAATCCACTTGTTGCATACGAGTACGCAATATTTGTGAAACAAGCTTCTAAATGGAAATCGAAATGTGTCAATATTTCTGACTGTTTTTGATAGAAGGGCAACCCCCTCGTACATATCCTCGAGCCATGACACGTGATGTCATTGTGTCACGTGACGAGCGAATAGAAGTACGCGGTACACTGATAGTAAGATACTACTTTAATACTCGAAATTGAAAAGACTCACCTAGCACCCACTGGCGCTAATTGCACTGACTTGGCAAGGAAGAGTTGAACGTTCCTTGCAAAAATATGATAGAGAAAGTGCCTTAAGCCTTTGCTAGACTGATATTTGATTTTGATAATTCCCCCCCCCCTAAAAATGCTTTCAACTATTCTTTTGCCAAATCAAGAATGAAAATCATCCTGCAGAATTTTGTACTCGAGAAACAAATTACGTAACATGTCCGATATTTGGAATTCAAAATGGCCGCCATTCCTGCGGAGAAAAAATAAATTTTCGGTTTTCGCGAAACTAAGACGGTGAAAACTTTTCTCTTACTCCAAGAGCTTTGAATTAAGCCCATTACAAGCGACAGACAATACCGCCATTACGAACATTTTAGAGTCAAAATATCTGTGTCTGAGGTGCATCCTACCTTCAAACTTGTTGAACTCCGCGGACAACGTATTGCACTTTGAAAGCCATGCAGGCTACACAGTCAGGTGTACAACGATAGTTAGTTTTACTATCACAACTTGAATGCATAAATTTTTGCATTTCTAGGTTTTCAATCCCTCTTTATTAACAGATTTATCTTCAAGCATTCGCTTCTTTCACTGATAGAGCAGCTGTTGTGTCAACTTGATCGTGGGTGTGTTCACGACAACCTTGAACTTTGTAACATGAGAAATAGTAAACTGTATAAGATCAAATGCCAGAATCAAAAAATGTGGTAAATGGTCGTCTTAACCTACTCCATTTACACAGTAGCTTTGACCAGAATAGGCATTCGAAGCGAAGAAATAATGAACCTTTCTCAGAGTGCAGCTATCAAAAAGGTCATGGTTAAGACAAGGTCAAGGTATTTAGGGGAAACTGATGCGCGCACTGTACCAAGGTAGAACCGAGGAAATGAACAAAATGACCAGCAGGTAAAACGAGTGTACGTTTCATTGTTAAACCAAAGGCTAAATCAATTTCTCTGTTGTATGGAATGCGTTGGAGGTGAAGTTGATGATGATGATGATGATGATGATGATGATGATGATGATGATAACATCTTTACCGACAACTTCGGCGGCGGCGGCGACGACGACGACGACGACGATGATGATGAATAAAGAAGCAAGTTACAAAATAGCAATGATCGTTGTAAAATCGTAGTGACTCTTCAGACATCAAGACATGAGTCAACGTTTCTCAATACTTCGAAACAATATTCCCTGCCACACGATACTATAAAACATCAATCACAGATGAAACCACAGAAGACTAAATTTAAGGTAGTTCGCGCCTCGAAAGTGAAAGACTTACTGTAAACTTTTTCTCAAACTTTCCTTAGAGAATCTTTCAACCGTTCTCTTTCAAAATCGAGAATAAAAAAAACAGTTGTCAACGTGCAAATTTTAGTACTTAGAGAAACAAATTAACCAAGGTTTACCAATATTTGAAGTCAAAAATGGCCACCATCCATGAGTTAACTCTAAGGAGGAAAAAATAAAACTTTCGATTTTCGAAAAACTAAGCCAGTGAAAGTTTTTTTTTTCTCCGAGAGCTTCAAAATGAGCCCCTACAAGCTATTAGTGCAAGATGCGAGGTATAATGATATTCAAATATGCAGATTACCATGAACGAGCATTGTTTCGGTATTAAAATTCTATGCTAATGACCCTTAATCAATGTGGAATATTCATGTACCTCGGATCTTGCATTGTATACCCACAAGTGGTAGATCAGAAAAGAATTGTAGAAATTTGAGAGCCCTAATATCTGTCCCCGAGGCTTGATCTACCTTAAGATAATTTGCTTACGTAAATCATTTGCTCAAACTTCTACATAAAGACTTTTGAAGCCATTCTCAGCCATGAGAAAATTACCCCGATGAACAAGTTACCTTGAACTACAATATCTGAAATTCAAACTGGCTGCCATACCGTGGGTTGACCCTCTTGGGTAAACAAACTTTCGATTTTCACTCTATCAATACGAGAAATACTTGGTTTACGCCATCGGCTTCAAAGTGAAATCACATAATCAGCTGATCCACGACGAGATGATTCAAAATGACCGTCTCTGTGGCGCATATTATCTTAACGTGACTGTGAAATGCACTGAGAGATAAATCGCGGAATTAATTTAAATTGCTAAAAGGTAAAATATTTGCGGACTTGCAGGAGCGCGCTTTTCTACTGCGCGGATTAATACACTTACAGGCAACTGAAGTGAACGATCTGTGAACGTCACTCGATATGCAATGACTGGAAATTTTGGGACTATTGAACTTTAACTCTAAAAGTTTTAGGCGCGACTGCCAAGAATGAAAATGTATGCTTCGCAAACAATTTTAGATTTCTGTGGATGTGTGGATAGATATTCTCAAAGAATGTTAAAATGACCGTTGTAAGGTACTCCATACGACATCAAGATATAATTACATTGTTTTGATACTTTTAGACGTGACAAGCAGAACACGATTTGGTATAGCACTAAGGTAAAACAAAAAAAAATGTGTGTTTCTGGTAACCCGACTTACATTTTCCCGATTCAAAACCCCTGACCCTAAAACTATTTTTCTTAATTGAAAAATTCACTCATGATTTTCCCAAATTTTGTTGTTTTTTGATGGGTCAGGCACAAAGAAAACATGAAAAGAATTGTGGAAATTTCCCATCTAAGGTATTTCCTGAGGGCGCCTTAAAGGAAACACACGTATGTAGGACAAACGTTCTGAATAATTAGGTCAATGACCCGCGCGCACGGTTACTGCATCTACTTAAAGTTGTATCCACTCTAAAACTTTGGATTTTAAACTTTTGCTCACATTATGCTTAATGAAATATCACACCAGTACGATTCTTTTCATTATTAAGAAAAAACCAATAGCAATCGAGTGACATTTTGCATCAGAGAAGTAGATTATCTCAGATTTGTCGATATTGAAATTCAAAATGGCGACCATTCTTTTTGAAATACACACGTAAATCAGGGAAAATTACATTTCAAAATGAATCCGCCCGAAATGTAGGTCAACAGAGAATTTACGAGTCGAGACGCCATAAATCTGCTGTCGGTGTGCATTAAAAGAGCGCGTGATCCAATACTGCAGTATATTTATCCGAAATAACTCAATGACTCAACATTTGTGAGGATTGCGTCATGTCCGTTTAAAAAAAAAGAGCTCACGAAGAAGGCCGGCCATTTTCTCAGCTACGAAAGCAGTTAAATTGACCAGTTCCAATCGGAATTTCATAATGTACACCAATATAATTCACCACCGTGCTCGAATTCAGATCTGACTCAGACGAAATGATGCCCCAAACACAAATTATTACCGCGACTTAACAATAATACATTTTCTACGAAAATAATAATCGATTAGTTCAAAATGGACGAAGACGTAAAGAACGCAAAAATTTAAGATTATCAAATCAACATTATTGTCAGATTCAGAACAGAGAATCCGTAAATGGAATATGATGGGAGCAAGATCTCGCACAAAGTGAATTTATCAATAGAGCAAATACCCTCTAGAAGCAAGCTGACGATTAATTTGCCCTAAATAATTCAGATCTATATATTTGACGACAGAACAAGAAAAAATATCAGGAATTTAAAAAAATGCTTTATTTTTAAGGCCGGTGGGAAAGATATGATTAGGGTAATTTGCCCAAAATTTACCAATGGAAACTTTCAACTATTCCCTTTGGAAATCAGAACAAAAACTTGGTGTCACCGTGCAAACAAATTACCCAATATTTCCTGACACTCGAAATTCAAAATGGCTACCGTCACCGTGTTACTGACTCTATGGGGAAAAATAAACGAGCGGTGAACCGAATCGTGTTGCAAACATTTTGAAAGTCCGTATATCTGTCCACAAGCACATTCTGTCCTGTGTCCGCGAAACTGGGTGAAACAGTCAGCGAGTCAACCTCTGCCTGTTTGTTTACACATACAAGTCTATCATGGCGACAGGTTTTTCTCACTGCGATTTTGACAGCACAACGACCACAAATAGTTTTTTGGCTTTCACAGTAAATGACAATAATGTAGCTCTTATCTCTGACGGGCAAAGTTTATCTAACCTAAACACCCGCTCATGTATTTGGGTTTCGCTCATTTAGATTTTGCTGAGTCATTTGACGTTAAAGTTTGATTTAAAAGGGAAATGTGGGTAAAATGACCTCATAAAGGTATATTTGCTTGGCTCATTGGTAGGGTTACCCATAGTAAAATATATCTTCAGTGTTTTCCTAAATATAATCGAATTTTCACTGTGTCGACTCAGCAAAAACTATATATGAGCGAAATCCAAAACACATGAAGGGGCGCTTCTTATTAATTCTGGTATCGAGGCCTGGCCATGGCTGTGGAGCAGACACAAAATGTGGAAGTCACAGAATGCGAGAGAGTGCGTTGAATGGGACATAACAACTGCTCCGTCGGATAGTCGAATTGACATGACCAAGAATTTTGATACTTCGTTAGAAAAGAGGTAGATTACGAGCTAAGGTCAACGGCCGAGTCTAGTTACGGGTTACCCGGGTAAATTGGAACACATATACGCTTTAACTTAAAAATGCAGGACAAAGAGCACCGATATCACTTTCCCGTTCCAAGCATCTTGTGCAATACTCAAGTTTGCCACAAAAGTACTCCTTTATTTTTGACACAGTTTGACTGCCCTCATGACAAGCCTTTCGTAGGCGCCTTCTCTTCGGCCAATAATCCGCTCTGTAGAGTCTGCACCTCAAAAATTTCACAACACCTGGCCTGGCTGTCGGGGATTCACAGCTAAGGCCAGAGAAAAAGCTAAAGAGGCGGCAAGATATTTTTTAAATATGTATCTACCAACCCGCACTACTCTCCCACTACTTACATTGTTACCGATGACTTAGAGTCTGGATTTTACATACTGTTCACAGTAATAAAGGCATTTACATATACAGGCAGTGTTGACAAAACTAATTCTGAGCATTTTCACGACGTGCTCAAAGAAGAAAACAAAAGACTGTCAAAATATGCGAAAAAAAATGCCCAAATAGTAAAAACATTACAGTATTGTCTTTTTAACGTTCTCAAGGTGGGGTCTAACAATTGCGCTTGTCCATTTTACTTCAACCTCATCTTTAGCCACTTTCCGGACAAATTTAACACAATGGTGTAGCAACTCTGCACCACCGTGCAATTTTTAAAATCTAAAGTGGCCAAAATACGTTGTAGGAGCGGCTATTCCGAGGAACAATTCAATCATTATTCTTCCTGGCCTAAAAGACAACAATGTACAGAAGATACAGCGCCACTGAATACACACACTGTGATAAATTTAACAGATAATTACCGTATTAGGACAACTGAAAAGGCGAAATGAGAGCATTTACCCAGTCTGCTGATAAAACGACGCGCTCGATAAGCGCATTTTCACATGCTTTGCACATGATGAAAGAACTTAAAACATGACGAAATACATGACGACAGAATTACAGTATACTCCTGGCACTTGTCCATTTCAAAAGATATCAACAGTTTGGTGACCGACACTCCTAATCAAAAAAGACCGCGTGATACGGTGACAAAAGCGTTGCTAGGCGGGCGATCGTCAACGTTTCGTACGATTGAGAGGTAGCATGACATGTACATCCGGCGCGCCCGTCCGTCGCGACAAAATGTTGAGCCGCACTCGATCCCACTGAACAAAATGACAGGTAAATATTTGCCCTACTTTATCGAGACAAGCTGGAGTTGTGAGTTCAAATGGTCATCGGACTTGGGCCGCGTCACAGCTCCATTAGTCATCGTTTCACAATTCTGTTGCAACTTGTCTAAGATGGACAGAATGGCTCGAGGATTTGTGTCAAAGCCAGTGAAAACAGCCATTCAAAAGTTGGTCATTTTTTCGGTGCCTTTCGTACACCAAAACTTGGTCACTTACCGTCTTACGAACCAAAAAACAAACATAAACAGTAGCAAAATTATTTCCAAACAGAGGTTTTATGGAATATCTCAGCCAAGGACACAATTTTCACAATTACCTGAAGCATTTAACTCTCAAAAGCTATGGTAATTTTGCTTTCGGCCGTTGCGCTTAAACGATATCGCTTTGAAAATAATAACCGAATTCATTGATCGCTTGACACGCAAGATATGGAAGCAAAATAATAACAAGAATTCATATTGCAAAGTCGTGAGGAACATTACTCATTTCATGATGACAACAATCAAAGTGCGAATAACAAATGTCAGTTTACCTGAAATAGTCTGATCAAGCATAGCGACCAACTGTGCGAGTTCATCTTGGTGGTGTCGCAATATAGAGTGACATGGATCGGAGTCAGTTCTACACTATAGCGGGGGTCAGCATTTTTAAAGCTCGGAGATTGGGTGAACCCACACAAATCGTCATTTGCATGATTTATGAATTCAAGTCGGCCGAGGATCGAGCCCGAGCATGGCGCAAGGCTTTGACGAGATCGGCCATCGATATCTCGCGCCCTAATGATTGATCACTTCTCTATACATGACCAGCTTTATGAAAGACCATCCGTCCTTTATGGTCTCATATCTCTAAACCTTACACCTGGAGACCAGGTTTGCCCTCTGTACTGTAAGCATTAGAGTAACGTACAGGGAGGTAGTAGAGTGTACAGAGCGAAGGACGGCAAACATGCACGGGCAGAGAGAGGTTTAAAGTACACGAGATATTTGCTAACGTTGAGTTTTGCCAGTGTAGGCATATACACAAGACTGTACACGCTGAGCGACCCGCTTACATACAATCTCAACGGCTATACTCGCGGAAGGATACTTGTAAATGTTCAGATACGTCTTTTTATGGCTGAATAAGCATCTAGATGGATTGATGGGGTGGATCGACGGCTAGCTAGCCAGATAGGTGGATGGACAACTACCTGCCTGCCTACCTACCTACCTACTTTCCTACCAACCTACCTACCTACAAACACACATACATTCATACGTACGTACGTACATACGTACATACATACATACATACATACATACATACATACATACATACATACATACATACATACATACATACATACATACATACATACATACATACATACATACATACATACATATTAGAATCAGATAGATAAACAGAGAAACATACAGACCGACCGACAGACAGACAGACAAACAAACAGACAGACAGGCAAGCAGGCAGGTATA
Source organism: Ptychodera flava (assembly GCF_041260155.1). Classification (NCBI taxonomy): domain Eukaryota; kingdom Metazoa; phylum Hemichordata; class Enteropneusta; family Ptychoderidae; genus Ptychodera; species Ptychodera flava. Next base: position 27,906,253 of record NC_091929.1, read on the forward strand.
GAAACGGACCGACAAACTGACAAATAGACGTGCAAAAAGGGGGATTAATCCTTACAGAACGGAACTTGCAATAAAGGTTATAACTCATTAATGATAATTCGAAGTAATATCCTGCGAAGCATATTTTACTAAAGCTGTGTGAGTTTTTACTATTTACTGGTTCAAAAGATTTCTTATCGGAACATAAGTTGCGCTGATCTCATAGGTCATGCACCATGGCTTGACACTCTTCCTTAAAAGTTCAAAAAAAATCATCGGATGTCTTCGCTGAGGAGGAGAATCCTCTTCCGCACTCTCTTGAAAATGTCGCGAACATCAGACAGATCAGCACTCAGACAAAAATCCAATCTTGACAGTAGTGTTTCACAATGATTAGCAATTGCCACTCCTCGACTCTCAAGTCACGGAGAAGAGCGCCGCAATTCTGGGTTGACATAGATCTTTTGTATCAGGTAGCTACTGTCAGTTAAAAAAAAAACTAGAATATTACTGTGAAAAGGCGACAGTTCGTTGTATAACGTCATGTGAAAAACATCAATTTGCTCATGATTTTGAAGAATTGCGCTGTATCAAATACAAGTTTGGATTATAATTATACAATAATTGAAGTCACTGATGTAGCCACAAAGATGAATTGTTTACATAATTTGCTGGCATAATTGTTTGACTAAATGCAAAATACTTTGTATTTCTTTCTCGTTTTTAGAATTTTGAGAGTGTAAAGGAGGGCATCTTCACTCAATAGAGTCTGTTATTTTTACTGATATAATATTTGCGAATTTCGGAGTATAATTGTTTCTATTGAAACACTACACACATCTAAGACAGGAAAGTGCGCATGTCTAAAAGTGATTCGGGCAATGGCCGATAAGACATTGAATTTATATATTTACATGTATTCCTGAACTAATTCATCAGATAATCAATGTCGTGGGTTACTTTGCCCGCGCGACTTTGTAGTTCGATATAGTTAATAGGTAGCCATGTTAGTTTGCTTGACGTCATTGAAATCACGCGGGATTTGAATCCCCTCTTTCGAATTTGATGGGATTTGCGCATAATGAACTTGAATTCGACAAAGGCTGGAGGGTTGGATATCTCTGGAGTCAGGGTACTGAGCATTGATGTGAGATTTTGTTATATTGATTTCTTTAATGTACATGCTTCTGAGCATGCGCACATACAAACCCACTAAACGGAAAAATCAAACCTACATTTAGTCGAGTCATTCAACCCTCTCAACGAATAACAAACCGATTTTCTATTTATTTCCAACTCATTCTGAAAACATACCAGATCTGCTGTATGTCAAAATACGCCCGCTCGAAGTCTTTCCTTTCGTCATTCACCTGCGAATCCCGCGAGATTACACAGTGATTTTAAAGTGTTCAAAAAGATCACGTCATTCGAATGACGTCATGAACTCCAAAACAATGTCTTCCCTCTGCGAGTAGCAAGTTGTCGGTAAAATAATGCGTGTAGAAAATAAGGTGATCGCCTTTATGTGCTATGTGCTACACCCTACACGTCTACGTCCTGGTGACATCATTCGTCATCTCTTTCCCCGTTTAATATTTGAAGTGGATTTTACAGAAACCGCACTATTCTTTCCGACCAGCTCTGTTTTGGGAGCATTTAACTCTCTGAGCAAATTTCGCAGTCCCGTATCTTGTAAAAATCCTTTATAGAACTTTCACGAAAAGCAACATTTAAAACCAGAGTATCTGCACAATATATGATAATTGGACTCAAACATATGGTTACGAAATACCAAGACTTTTTTCTACGACCACTAGCTATGTTTTCTATCCCTTATTGTGATATTAACAACACCCTGGGCTATACTGCGGATTGATACACAATTCTTGGAATTTCCTCTAATCTCCACACTGGTTGCAAAAATGTCAAATAACGGCATGAACTCTGAGTTCAATAGTCCAGGATATATATTTAAATTTATAATCAGTAAGATGACGCACCTTTTACAACCCGCTACTCTTTACTCTTCGCGATCTTTCTCTTTGCCGAGTGCCACTCAAGCAATTATTTTCACTGGGGAGTTTTGCATATGATTTACATAGACTGCTTTGCAAGTATAATTTAAAATGACATACTTTTATGCAAACTCCGACCTCATATATATAGAAAATATTTTAAAGGCACTAAAAGCTTTTTCCTAAATATAATAATTCACATAATCTTAATATCGTTACTTTGACTAGTCTTTTTTGACTGAGAGATATAAAGATTTCTATGATTTTTCAAAAAGTGTCGTCAGCACCTTGTCGTCAGTACGCCTTTGGCGCGCACAGCAGCTATCCCGAAAAACGCCCACTATCGGACGGCGTGTGTGTGACAGAGTCCCTGAGTTGACGCAAATTCCGCAGAACACTGCCGGCAACACTGATGCGTCGGCGACGATTTTGCGTTGGAAAATCTAATCACACATGAGCAACTTGCTTTTGTTCTGTAATTCGTGCAACGCGTGAATAAGTGATTAGAGAGCACGTAAAAAGACATGCCAGCGGTCTTTCACCTACGAGGACACATTGATTTGATATTCCAGCGCACAGTCAGTGAAGGGGTCACACAATTCAGTGCTCAACATGTGTCTACGTTAGTTTATCAAACAATGTCATTAGCAATCAATCATTTACATCCAGCATTCAAAATCGTGTCCTCCGATGTAGTGTACTACGGGCAACCATTCGAGTGTACGAGAGACCACGTAGAAATAGGTATAGCCGGATCATGATACTTGGTGTATTATTTTGCAGCTTTCCAATATTATATGATAGACAGGCCCGCGCCACAGAATATCTCGAAACTATTTCGATAGTCATATACAGTTTCTTTGACGAGTGACCTACATAATACATTTACCTTGTAATTTGCATGATGAATGGAGGATTTTTTTAACCCTCTGAGTGCTGTAATTTTCCCGCCAAAATTTTAGTGCAACATTTTACTAATTTTTATGAATTTTTCTGTGATTTTTTTCTGATAATTTTTACCAAATGGACATCACATTTCAATGGCTATACCTTTTTATCAAAATTTTAGCAAAATTCGGAAAAATAGACTTGGGTATATTTTATAAAGGCGACAAAAATTGACTTTAGCGCTCAAAGGGTTAATTAATGCGTTGAAATAAAACACTCTCAGAGCTTCGTAGTTAATCTTAAAAAAAATTGTTTTCGCTTACAAAATCTATGTACAAAATGTACTCTCTCGACTCAAATTTTATATCATTTCAAAAAGAAGCACATTTGCGATCGATTTATTCTGTTGTCATGGGTACTAAATAATCAAAAGTATGAATCAGTAAATGATCATTAATAACACGATTGGAACTAATTTTGGATAATTGGATCTTCATATTTTTCAAATTTCTCAAAAGTGTTAGGTGCCCGATAGCTAAATGTTGCAATATTGCAAATTACTCATAAAAAACACGCGTGTAACTCAGAAAAGTTGATGAGCTTACATTTGAAGATTATATCTACATTACCTCACTATCCAGTTATCCCAAATTAGTTCAAATCGTGTTTAATAAATAATTATAACAAAGAAACAAATAAATTGATGAGCATAAAGGAAGTAAATAAATAAGTAGACAAATAGATAGATAGATAGATAGATAGATAGATAGATAGATAGATAGATACATACATACATACATACATACATACATACATACATACATACATACATACATACATACATACATACATACATACATACATACATACATACATACATACATACATACATACTATTAGAAAATGGTTAGATAGATAGATTAGTGAATAAAATAAACAAATCGAAATTCCCGGCCGATCCTCTTCAATTTATTCTTTTAAAACCATGTCCAAAAATACCATATCTTTTTTTTGTTATTATTAATCGAAGGTTATTCTGTGGGACAGTTTCCTTACTGTATGGTTTCCATGTTTTGCAGGCGGAATCAACTTTTAGACAAAGTCCAAGTGCCTATAGTATACATTTCCTCAAGATGCTATTGACCCAGAAAGTATTATGATAATAATAGTCTGTGTCCCCCCAGTCTTGTTTGGGACAACCTGCATAACTTATCGAATGTTCTAGCCTGGATGGATATTTCTGCTGATGGAAAAAAAATGTCCCCGAGGCTAACTGAAGACCAGTTTAGCGACGCATCCATTCCACTGATTGAGTTTGTGCCCGATGTATTATAGCGATTAATGTATGTGCGAATGCTTCATGAACTATACAGCATGTGGAGGGGTCGCAGTCGACAGGAAAATTAACTCGGTTATTGAACCATTCTTTATTAAGGGTATAGGGATTTAGCCCAGCGGGTTTGACTGCGATGTCAAAAACCGCTCGGCTCACAACATACGGCACCGAGTCATCCTCGCGAGATGATGGACTCGGTGCTGTTCATTGGTCAGTTGGAGAATTTACTGAATGTTCCACCCCTGTGCGTATCGTGCTTTCTTCAAGATTTTTATGCGTTACAAGAACGCTGTGCTTATGACTTCAAAGCCAATATCGGCGTGAATGTCAAAGGCATATGTGTACAAGTTGGCGTTGCCTTAGTAATTCCCACTTATCTGATGATTGTCGAAAACAGGTAGGGCGATCAAAATAACATGACAAATTGCCTGAAAAGCAAAATATACGCTTCCCTTTTTTCTTTTTTATAAATGACGCTGTGATTGCCATTTCTATTACTATCTCAAATTTGCAAAAAGTAAGAAAGGGATATTGTTATTTCAGAGAAACATACGATATACACAATATGTTGTGCTTGTTACTCTTGTCTTTGAGAATCTGACGAGAATAGTCGATATTTGAAGCCCAAATAGTACAATTCAAAATAATGTAACCGAGAACCCAGAGTGAAGATCATGTATCGCCAGACGTTTACGTACCTCATCGATCAAGTTTAACCTGAAATTGGCTGTAAGACGTGGGTAGGTCGGCAACTACGATCTCTAACGATGGCAAATTAATGTATTTAAAAGTCAGTGAATTAAAATACATGGGGAAAATTGTTTTAGGGCTAGCAAATGAGTACATTTTGATAAATTTCTCAGAAAAAGACTCGCTTCACGTCATAACCCGGACTGAATGAGTTTATTCTTTCATTTGTAGGCAGAGAAAGGAATGCAGTTATAAAATTGGTTTTTCCCTCTAATCTTTTGCGTGCATGACGAGTGGGCGATATGGCCGACAAGTCAGAATATACCGTTACCTCGAGAAGCAACGTAATTTTGTCATTGTCTCGCTACTTTCCTTGACACGAAATGCTTTCAAAGAATGCCAAAGTATACTGAGAAAGGAAAAAGCTGTGTGATCTTATTTTGTTACGTTGAACACCCCCGGCATCTTTTTGCCTATCCTTTTACGATTTTCAACATCAATTCGATGTTGTATCATCTTTCAGACTATAGAGTTTCATCGACCTTCGAAAATTATGAAAAAAGGATGGTATAAATTTTATGGTTGCTCCTAAGATCGTTGGGTTCACTTTTGGCTGATTATATTTGAGGAGGACATTTCCGACCGCTATCCTTCGTGACTCCATATCATCATGACCAATTGAGTGATCATTTTGACAATGATGTTGATCGTTGTTTGATGGATTAGCTTGGTAATAAACCACCGACGCATGCGTAGGGCCAAACACGACAAATGACAAATGAGAGGGAACAAAATAATAGAAAGAAAAATGTTGCATCATCTACAAAAAATGATCATTACCGAAAGATAGGCAGTCCAAAAACGACTGTAGGATTTATTTTTATAGCTAAAACGGAGAGAGAGAGAGAGAGAGAGAGAGAGAGAGAGAGAGAGAGAGAGAGAGAGAGAGAGAGAGAGAGAGAGAGAGAGAGAGAGAGAGAGAGAGAGAGAGAGAGAGAGAGAGAGACAGACAGACAGACAGACAGACAGACAGACAGACAGACAGCGGACAGACAGACAGACAGACAAACAGAGAGACAGAGACAGAGAGACAGAGAGACAGAGACAGGCAGAGACAGACTGAGACAGAAACATAGACAGACAGACAGACAGACAGACAGACAGAGACAGGCAGACAGACAGACACAGACAAACAGATAGACAGACAGGCAGATAGACAGGACACAGACAGACAGAAGACAGACAGACAGACAGACAGACAGACAGACAGACAGACGGTCGGACAGATAGACACACGCGCTGGCAGACAGACACAGACTGAAGGACAGACAGACATATAGCATACAGAGTGACAGAGACATGAGAGATATTCAGCAATAGACATACAGACAGGCTGGACAAACGACATGCAGAGATACA